>NW_027473337.1:312754-625508 GCF_050947335.1 Megachile rotundata | reverse complement strand
ATCATACAATTACAATCTCCCAAATACAATAATACAATTACAATCATACAATCGCAATCATACTATCACAATCATACAATCAAAATCATACAATCACAATCATACAATCGAAATCATACAATCACTATCATACTATCAGAAACATACTATCACAATAATACAATCACAATCAAACAATCAAAATCATACAATCGCAAACATACAATCACAATCATACAATCACAATCATACAATCACAATCATACAATCACAATCATACAATCACAATCATGCAATCGCAATCATACAATCACAATCACACAGTCACAATCATACAATCACAATCATACAATCGCAATCATACAATTACAATCTCACAAACACAATCATGCAATCACAATCATACAATCATAATCATACAATCACAATCATACAATCACATCAATACCATCACAATCATACAATCACAATCATACAATCAAATCATACAATCATAATCCTACAATCACAATCATACAATTACAATCTCCCAAATACAATCTCCCAAATACAATCATACAATCACAATCATACAATCACAATCATACAATCACAATCATACAATCACAATCATACAATCAGAATCATACAATCACAGTCATACAATCACAGTCATACAATCACAATCATACAATCACAATCATACAATCACAATCATGCAATCGCAATCATACAATTACAATCTCCCAAATACAATCATACAATTACAATCATACAATCGCAATCATACTATCACAATCATACAATCAAAATCATACAATCACAATCATACAATCGAAATCATACAATCACTATCATACTATCACAAACATACTATCACAATAATACAATCACAATCCTACAATCACAATCATACAATCACAATCATACAATCACAATCATACAATCACAATCATACAATCACAATCATACTATCGCAATCATACAATCACAATCATACAATCGCAATCATACAATCACAATCATACAATCACAATCATACAATCACAATAATACAATCACAATCATACAATCACAATGATACAATCACAATCATACAATCACAATCATACAATCGACATCATACAATCCAAGTCATACAATCGCAATCATACGATGACAATCATCCGATCACAATCATACAATCACAATCATACAATCACAATCATACAAACACAATCATACAATCACAATCATACAATCGCAAGCATACAATCACAATCATACAATCACAATCATACAATCGCAATCATACGATCACAATCATACGATCACAATCATACAATCAAAATCATACAATCGCAATCATACGATCACAATCATACGATCACAAACATACAATTACAATCAAACCATCACAACCATACAATCACAATCATACGATGACAATCATACAATTACTACTATACAATCATAATCATACAAAAACAATCATACAATCACAATCATACAATCACAATCATGTAATCACAATAATACTATGACAATCATACAATCAAAATCATACAATCACAATCATACAATCACAATCATACTATCACAATCATTCAATCACGATAATACAACCACAATCGTACAATCGCAATCGAACAATCACAACCATACGATCACAATCATACAATCACAATCATACAATCACAATCATACAATCAGAATCATACAATCACAGTCATACAATCACAGTCATACAATCACAATCATACAATCACAATCATACAATCACAATCATGCAATCGCAATCATACAATTACAATCTCCCAAATACAATCATACAATTACAATCATACAATCGCAATCATACTATCACAATCATACAATCAAAATCATACAATCACAATCATACAATCGAAATCATACAATCACTATCATACTATCACAAACATACTATCACAATAATACAATCACAATCCTACAATCACAATCATACAATCACAAACATACAATCACAATCATACAATCACAATCATACAATCACAATCATACAATCATAATCCTACAATCACAATCATACAATTACAATCTCCCAGATACAATCTCCCAAATACAATCATACAATCACAATCATACAATCACAATCATACAATCACAATCATACAATCACAATCATACAATCACAATCATACACTCACAATCATACAATCATAATCATACAATCACAATCATACAATCACAATCATACAATCACAATCATACAATCGCAATCATACAATTACAATCTCCCAAACACAATCATGCAATCACAATCATACAATCATAATCATACAATCACAATCATAAAATCACAATCATACCATCACAATCATACAATCACAATCATACAATCAAATCATACAATCATAATCCTACAATCACAATCATACAATTACAATCTCCCAAATACAATCTCCCAAATAAAATCATACAATCACAATCATACAATCACAATCATACAATCACAATCATACAATCACAATCATACAGTCACAATTATACAATCACAATCATACAATCAGAATCATACAATCACAATCATACAATCACAGTCATACAATCACAATCATACAATCACAATCATACAATCACAATCACGCAATCGCAATCATACTATTACAATCTCCCAAATACAATCATACAATTACAATCATACAATCGCAATCATACTATCACAATCATACAATCAAAATCATACAATCGAAATGATACAATCACTATCATACTATCACAAACATACTACCACAATAATACAATCACAATCATACAATCACAATCATACAATCACAATCATAAAATCACAATCATACAATCACAATAATACAGTCACCATCACACAATCACAATCATACAATTACAATCTCCCAAATACAACCATACAATCACAATCATACGATCGCAGTCATACTATCACAATCATGCAGTCAAAATCATACAATCACAATCATACAAAAACAATCATACAATCACAATGATACAATCACAATCATACAATCAGAATCATACATTCGCAATCATACAATCACAATCATACAATCACAATCATACATTCAAAATCATGCATCATACAATCACAATCACAATCATACAATTACAATCATACAATCGCAATCATACAATCGCAATCATACAATCACAATTATACAATCACAGTCATACAATCACAATCATACAATCACAATCATACATTCACAATCATACAATCAAAATCATGCAATCGCAATCATACGATGACAATCATACAATCAAAATCATACAATCACAATCATACAATCGAAATCATACAATCACTATCGTACTATCACAAACATACTATCACAATAATACAATCACAATCATACAATCAAAATCACACAATCACAATCATACAATCACAATCATACAATCACAATCATACAATCACAATCATACAATCACAATCATACTATCGCAATCATACAATCACAATCACACCATCACAATCATACAATTACAATCATACAATCACAATCATACAATCACAATCATACAATCACAGTCATACAATCACAGTCATACAATCACAATCATACAATCACAATCATACAATCACAATCATACAATCACAATCATACAATCACAATCATACAATCAAAATCATGCAATCGCAATCATACGATGACAATCATCCGATCACAATCATACAATCACAATCATAAAATCGCAATCGTACAATTACAATCATACAGTCACAATCATACAATCACAATCGTACAATCACAATCATACAATCACAATCATAAAATCACAATCATACAATCACAATAATACAGTCACCATCACACAATCATAATCATACAATTACAATCTCCCAAATACAATCATACAATCACAATCATACGATCGCAGTCATACTATCACAATCATGCAGTCAAAATCATACAATCACAATCATACAAAAACAATCATACAATCACAATGATACAATCACAATCATACAATCACAATCATACATTCGCAATCATACAATCACAATCATACAATCACAATCATACATTCAAAATCATGCAATCACAATCATACAATCACAATCATGCAATCACAATCATACAATCGCAATCATACAATCGCAATCATACAATCACAATTATACAATCACAATCATACAATCACAATCATACAATCAAATCATACAATCATAATCATACAATCACAATCATACAATCGCAATCATACAATCACAATCATACAATCACAATCATGCAATCATAATCATGCAATCACAATCATACAATCACAATCATACAATTACAAACATACAATCACAATCACACAATCACAATCACACAATCACAACCATACAATCACAATCATACAATCACAATCACACAATCACAATCATACAATCACAATCATACAATCACAATCATACAATCACAATCATACAATCACAGTCACACAATCACAGTCATACAATCACAATCATACAACCACAATCAGACAATCACAATCCTACAATCACTATCATACAATCACAATCGCACAACCACAATCAGACAATCACAATCATACAATCGCAATCATACAATCACAATCATACAATCACAATCATACAATCACAGTCATACAATCACAATCATACAATCACAATCATACAATCACAATCATACAATCAAAATCAAGCAATCGCAATCATACGATGACAATCATCCGATCACAATCATAAAATCACAATCATAAAATCGCAATCGTACAATTACAATCATATAGTCACAATCATATAATCACAATCGTACAATCACAATCATACAATCACAATGATACAATCACAATCATACAATCACAATCATACATTCGCAATCATACAATCACAATCATACAATCACAATCATACATTCAAAATCATGCAATCACAATCATACAATCACAATCATGCAATCACAATCATACAATCGCAATCATACAATCGCAATCATACAATCACAATTATACAATCACAATCATACAATCACAATCATACAATCACAATCATACAATCATAATCATACAATCACAATCATACAATCACAATCATACAATCATAATCATACAATCACAATCATACAATCACAATCATACAATCAAATCATACAATCATAATCATACAATCACAATCATACAATCGCAATCATACAATCACAATCATGCAATCACAATCATGCAATCATAATCATACAATCACAATCATACAATCACAATCATACAATTACAGTCATACAATCAAAATCATACAATCAAATCATACAATCATAATCATACAATCACAATCATACAATTACAACCTCCCAAATACAATCTCCCAAATACAATCATACAATCACAATCATACAATCACAATCATACAATCACAGTCATACAATCACAATCATACAATCACAGTCACACAATCACAGTCATACAATCACAATCATACAATCACAATCATACTATCACAATCATACAATCACAATCATACAATCACAATCATACAATCACAATCATACAATCACAGTCATACAATCACAATCATACAATCACAATCATACAATCGCAATCATACAATCACAATCTCCCAAATACAATCTCCTAAATACAATCATACAATCACAATTATATAATAATAATCATACAATGACAATCATACAATCACAATCATACAATCACAGTCACACAATCACAGTCATACAATCACAATCATACAACCACAATCAGACAATCACAATCATACAATCACTATCATACAATCACAATCGCACAACCACAATCAGACAATCACAATCATACAATCGCAATCATACAATCACAATCATACAATCACAATCATACAATCACAATCATACAATCACAATCATACAATCACAATCATACAATCACAATCATACAATTACAATCATACAATCACAATCACACAATCACAATCACACAATCACAATCATACAATCACAATCATACAATCACAATCACACAATCACAATCATACAATCACAATCATACAATCACAATCATACAATCACAATCAAACAATCATAATCATACAATCACAATCATACAATCACAATCATCCAATCACAATCATACAATCACAATCATACAATAGCAATCATACAATTACAATCTCCCAAACACAATCATGCAATCACAATCATACAATCATAATCATACAATCACAATCATACAATCACAATCATACCATCACAATCATACAATCACAATCATACAATCAAATCATACAATCATAATCATACAATCACAATCATACAATTACAATCTCCCAAATACAATCTCCCAAATACAATCATACAATCACAATCATACAATCACAATCATACAATCTCAGTCATACAATCCCAATCATACAATCACAGTCACACAATCACAGTCATACAATCACAATCATACAATCACAATCATACTATCACAATCATACAATCACAATCATACAATCACAATCATACAATCACAATCATACAATCACAGTCATACAATCACAATCATACAATCACAATCATACAATCGCAATCATACAATCACAATCTCCCAAATACAATCTCCTAAATACAATCATACAATCACAATTATATAATAATAATCATACAATGACAATCATACAATCACAATCATACAATCACAATCATACAATCATAATCATACAATCACAATCATACAATCACAATCATACAATCAAATCATACAATCATAATCATACAATCACAATCATACAATCGCAATCATACAATCACAATCATACAATCACAATCATGCAATCATAATCATGCAATCACAATCATACAATCACAATCATACAATTACAAACATACAATCACAATCACACAATCACAATCACACAATCACAACCATACAATCACAATCATACAATCACAATCACACAATCACAATCATACAATCACAATCATACAATCACAATCATACAATCACAATCATACAATCACAGTCACACAATCACAGTCATACAATCACAATCATACAACCACAATCAGACAATCACAATCATACAATCACTATCATACAATCACAATCGCACAACCACAATCAGACAATCACAATCGTACAATCGCAATCATACAATCACAATCATACAATCACAATCATACAATCACAGTCATACAATCACAATCATACAATCACAATCATACACTCACAATCATACAATCAAAATCAAGCAATCGCAATCATACGATGACAATCATCCGATCACAATCATACAATCACAATCATAAAATCGCAATCGTACAATTACAATCGTACAGTCACAATCATATAATCACAATCGTACAATCACAATCATACAATCACAATCATAAAATCACAATCATACAATCACAATAATACAGTCACCATCACACAATCACAATCATACAATTACAATCTCCCAAATACAACCATACAATCACAATCATACGATCGCAGTCATACTATCACAATCATGCAGTCAAAATCATACAATCACAATCATACAAAAACAATCATACAATCACAATGATACAATCACAATCATACAATCACAATCATACATTCGCAATCATACAATCACAATCATACAATCACAATCATACATTCAAAATCATGCAATCACAATCATACAATCACAATCATGCAATCACAATCATACAATCGCAATCATACAATCGCAATCATACAATCACAATTATACAATCACAATCATACAATCGCAATCATACAATCACAATCATACAATCATAATCATACAATCACAATCATACAATCACAATCATACAATCATAATCATACAATCACAATCATACAATCACAATCATACAATCAAATCATACAATCATAATCATACAATCACAATCATACAATCGCAATCATACAATCACAATCACCCAATCACAATCATGCAATCATAATCATACAATCACAATCATACAATCACAATCATACAATTACAGTCATACAATCAAAATCATACAATCAAATCATACAATCATAATCATACAATCACAATCATACAATTACAATCTCTCAAATACAATCTCCCAAATACAATCATACAATCACAATCATACAATCACAATCATACAATCACAGTCATACAATCACAATCATACAATCACAGTCGCACAATCACAGTCATACAATCACAATCATACAATCACAATCATACTATCACAATCATACAATCACAATCATACAATCACAATCATACAATCACAATCATACAATCACAGTCATACAATCACAATCATACAATCACAATCATACAATCGCAATCATACAATCACAATCTCCCAAATACAATCTCCTAAATACAATCATACAATCACAATTATATAATAATAATCATACAATGACAATCATACAATCACAATCATACAATCACAGTCACACAATCACAGTCATACAATCACAATCATACAACCACAATCAGACAATCACAATCATACAATCACTATCATACAATCACAATCGCACAACCACAATCAGACAATCACAATCATACAATCGCAATCATACAATCACAATCATACAATCACAATCATACAATCACAATCATACAATCACAATCATACAATCACAATCATACAATCACAATCATACAATTACAATCATACAATCACAATCACACAATCACAATCACACAATCACAATCATACAATCACAATCATACAATCACAATCACACAATCACAATCATACAATCACAATCATACAATCACAATCATACAATCACAATCATACAATCATTATCATACAATCACAATCATACAATCACAATCATCCAATCACAATCATACAATCACAATCATACAATAGCAATCATACAATTACAATCTCCCAAACACAATCATGCAATCACAATCATACAATCATAATCATACAATCACAATCATACAATCACAATCATACCATCACAATCATACAATCACAATCATACAATCAAATCATACAATCACAATCATACAATTACAATCTCCCAAATACAATCTCCCAAATACAATCATACAATCACAATCATACAATCACAATCATACAATCACAGTCATACAATCACAATCATACAATCACAGTCACACAATCACAGTCATACAATCACAATCATACAATCACAATCATACTATCACAATCATGCAGTCAAAATCATACAATCACAATCATACAAAAACAATCATACAATCACAATGATACAATCACAATCATACAATCACAATCATACATTCGCAATCATACAATCACAATCATACAATCACAATCATACATTCAAAATCATGCAATCACAATCATACAATCACAATCATGCAATCACAATCATACAATCGCAATCATACAATCGCAATCATACAATCACAATTATACAATCACAATCATACAATCACAATCATACAATCACAATCATACAATCATAATCATACAATCACAATCATACAATCACAATCATACAATCATAATCATACAATAGCAATCATACAATTACAATCTCCCAAACACAATCATGCAATCACAATCATACAATCATAATCATACAATCACAATCATACAATCACAATCATACAATCACAATCATACCATCACAATCATACAATCACAATCATACAATCAAATCATACAATCATAATCATACAATCACAATCATACAATTACAATCTTCCAAATACAATCTCCCAAATACAATCATACAATCACAATCATACAATCACAATCATACAATCACAGTCATACAATCACAATCATACAATCACAGTCACACAATCACAGTCATACAATCACAATCATACAATCACAATCATACTATCACAATCATACAATCACAATCATACAATCACAATCATACAATCACAATCATACAATCACAATCATACAATCACAATCATACAATCGCAGTCATACAATCACAATCTCCCAAATACAATCTCCTAAATACAATCATACAATCACAATTATATAATAATAATCATACAATCACAATCATACAATCACAATCATGCAATCATAATCATGCAATCACAATCATACAATCACAATCATACAATTACAAACATACAATCACAATCACACAATCACAATGACACAATCACAACCATACAATCACAATCATACAATCACAATCACACAATCACAATCATACAATCACAATCATACAATCACAATCATACTATCGCAATCATACAATCACAATCATACCATCACAATCATACAATTACAATCATACAATCACAATCATACAATCACAATCATACAATCAGAATCATACAATCGAAATCATACAATCACAATCATACAATCGCATTCATACAATCACAATCATACAATCACAATCATACAATCGCATTCATACAATTACAATGTCCCAAATACAATCTCCCAAATACAATCATACAATCACAATCATACAATCGCAAACATACAATCACAATCTCCCAAACACAATCATGCAATCACAATCATACAATCATAATCATACAATCACAATCATACAATCACATCAATACCATCACAATCATACAATCACAATCATGCAATCGCAATCATACAATTACAATCTCCCAAATACAATAATACAATTACAATCATACAATCGCAATCATACTATCACAATCATACAATCAAAATCATACAATCACAATCATACAATCGAAATCATACAATCACTATCATACTATCAGAAACATACTATCACAATAATACAATCACAATCAAACAATCAAAATCATACAATCGCAAACATACAATCACAATCATACAATCACAATCATACAATCACAATCATACAATCACAATCATACAATCACAATCATGCAATCGCAATCATACAATCACAATCACACAGTCACAATCATACAATCACAATCATACAATCGCAATCATACAATTACAATCTCACAAACACAATCATGCAATCACAATCATACAATCATAATCATACAATCACAATCATACAATCACATCAATACCATCACAATCATACAATCACAATCATACAATCAAATCATACAATTATAATCCTACAATCACAATCATACAATTACAATCTCCCAAATACAATCTCCCAAATACAATCATACAATCACAATCATACAATCACAATCATACAATCACAATCATACAATCACAATCATACAATCAGAATCATACAATCACAGTCATACAATCACAGTCATACAATCACAATCATACAATCACAATCATACAATCACAATCATGCAATCGCAATCATACAATTACAATCTCCCAAATACAATCATACAATTACAATCATACAATCGCAATCATACTATCACAATCATACAATCAAAATCATACAATCACAATCATACAATCGAAATCATACAATCACTATCATACTATCACAAACATACTATCACAATAATACAATCACAATCCTACAATCACAATCATACAATCACAATCATACAATCACAATCATACAATCACAATCATACAATCACAATCATACTATCGCAATCATACAATCACAATCATACAATCGCAATCATACAATCACAATCATACAATCACAATCATACAATCACAATAATACAATCACAATCATACAATCACAATGATACAATCACAATCATACAATCACAATCATACAATCGACATCATACAATCCAAGTCATACAATCGCAATCATACGATGACAATCATCCGATCACAATCATACAATCACAATCATACAATCACAATCATACAAACACAATCATACAATCACAATCATACAATCGCAAGCATACAATCACAATCATACAATCACAATCATACAATCGCAATCATACGATCACAATCATACGATCACAATCATACAATCAAAATCATACAATCGCAATCATACGATCACAATCATACGATCACAAACATACAATTACAATCAAACCATCACAACCATACAATCACAATCATACGATGACAATCATACAATTACTACTATACAATCATAATCATACAAAAACAATCATACAATCACAATCATACAATCACAATCATGTAATCACAATAATACAATCACAATCATACAATCACAATCATACAATCACAATCATACTATGACAATCATACAATCAAAATCATACAATCACAATCATACAATCACAATCATACTATCACAATCATTCAATCACGATAATACAACCACAATCGTACAATCGCAATCGAACAATCACAACCATACGATCACAATCATACAATCACAATCATACAATCACAATCATACAATCAGAATCATACAATCACAGTCATACAATCACAGTCATACAATCACAATCATACAATCACAATCATACAATCACAATCATGCAATCGCAATCATACAATTACAATCTCCCAAATACAATCATACAATTACAATCATACAATCGCAATCATACTATCACAATCATACAATCAAAATCATACAATCACAATCATACAATCGAAATCATACAATCACTATCATACTATCACAAACATACTATCACAATAATACAATCACAATCCTACAATCACAATCATACAATCACAAACATACAATCACAATCATACAATCACAATCATACAATCACAATCATACAATCATAATCCTACAATCACAATCATACAATTACAATCTCCCAGATACAATCTCCCAAATACAATCATACAATCACAATCATACAATCACAATCATACAATCACAATCATACAATCACAATCATACAATCACTATCATACACTCACAATCATACAATCATAATCATACAATCACAATCATACAATCACAATCATACAATCACAATCATACAATCGCAATCATACAATTACAATCTCCCAAACACAATCATGCAATCACAATCATACAATCATAATCATACAATCGCAATCATAAAATCACAATCATACCATCGCAATCATACAATCACAATCATACAATCAAATCATACAATCATAATCCTACAATCACAATCATACAATTACAATCTCCCAAATACAATCTCCCAAATAAAATCATACAATCACAATCATACAATCACAATCATACAATCACAATCATACAATCACAATCATACAATCACAATTATACAATCACAATCATACAATCAGAATCATACAATCACAATCATACAATCACAGTCATACAATCACAATCATACAATCACAATCATACAATCACAATCACGCAATCGCAATCATACTATTACAATCTCCCAAATACAATCATACAATTACAATCATACAATCGCAATCATACTATCACAATCATACAATCAAAATCATACAATCGAAATGATACAATCACTATCATACTATCACAAACATACTATCACAATAATACAATCACAATCATACAATCACAATCATACAATCACAATCATAAAATCACAATCATACAATCACAATAATACAGTCACCATCACACAATCACAATCATACAATTACAATCTCCCAAATACAACCATACAATCACAATCATACGATCGCAGTCATACTATCACAATCATGCAGTCAAAATCATACAATCACAATCATACAAAAACAATCATACAATCACAATGATACAATCACAATCATACAATCAGAATCATACATTCGCAATCATACAATCACAATCATACAATCACAATCATACATTCAAAATCATGCATCATACAATCACAATCACAATCATACAATCACAATCATACAATCGCAATCATACAATCGCAATCATACAATCACAATTATACAATCACAGTCATACAATCAAAATCACACAATCACAATCATACAATCACAATCATACAATCACAATCATACAATCACAATCATACAATCACAATCATACTATCGCAATCATACAATCACAATCACACCATCACAATCATACAATTACAATCATACAATCACAATCATACAATCACAATCATACAATCACAATCATACAATCACAGTCATACAATCACAATCATACAATCACAATCATACAATCACAATCATACAATCACAATCATACAATCACAATCATACAATCAAAATCATGCAATCGCAATCATACGATGACAATCATCCGATCACAATCATACAATCACAATCATAAAATCGCAATCGTACAATTACAATCATACAGTCACAATCATACAATCACAATCGTACAATCACAATCATACAATCACAATCATAAAATCACAATCATACAATCACAATAATACAGTCACCATCACACAATCATAATCATACAATTACAATCTCCCAAATACAATCATACAATCACAATCATACGATCGCAGTCATACTATCACAATCATGCAGTCAAAATCATACAATCACAATCATACAAAAACAATCATACAATCACAATGATACAATCACAATCATACAATCACAATCATACATTCGCAATCATACAATCACAATCATACAATCACAATCATACATTCAAAATCATGCAATCACAATCATACAATCACAATCATGCAATCACAATCATACAATCGCAATCATACAATCGCAATCATACAATCACAATTATACAATCACAATCATACAATCACAATCATACAATCAAATCATACAATCATAATCATACAATCACAATCATACAATCGCAATCATACAATCACAATCATACAATCACAATCATGCAATCATGATCATGCAATCACAATCATACAATCACAATCATACAATTACAAACATACAATCACAATCACACAATCACAATCACACAATCACAACCATACAATCACAATCATACAATCACAATCACACAATCACAATCATACAATCACAATCATACAATCACAATCATACAATCACAATCATACAATCACAGTCACACAATCACAGTCATACAATCACAATCATACAACCACAATCAGACAATCACAATCCTACAATCACTATCATACAATCACAATCGCACAACCACAATCAGACAATCACAATCATACAATCGCAATCATACAATCACAATCATACAATCACAATCATACAATCACAGTCATACAATCACAATCATACAATCACAATCATACAATCACAATCATACAATCAAAATCAAGCAATCGCAATCATACGATGACAATCATCCGATCACAATCATACAATCACAATCATAAAATCGCAATCGTACAATTACAATCATACAGTCACAATCATATAATCACAATCGTACAATCACAATCATACAATCACAATCATACAATCACAATCATACAATCACAATCATACAATCACAGTCACACAATCACAGTCATACAATCACAATCATACAACCACAATCAGACAATCACAATCATACAATCACTATCATACAATCACAATCGCACAACCACAATCAGACAATCACAATCGTACAATCGCAATCATACAATCACAATCATACAATCACAATCATACAATCACAGTCATACAATCACAATCATACAATCACAATCATACACTCACAATCATACAATCAAAATCAAGCAATCGCAATCATACGATGACAATCATCCGATCACAATCATACAATCACAATCATAAAATCGCAATCGTACAATTACAATCGTACAGTCACAATCATATAATCACAATCGTACAATCACAATCATACAATCACAATCATAAAATCACAATCATACAATCACAATAATACAGTCACCATCACACAATCACAATCATACAATTACAATCTCCCAAATACAACCATACAATCACAATCATACGATCGCAGTCATACTATCACAATCATGCAGTCAAAATCATACAATCACAATCATACAAAAACAATCATACAATCACAATGATACAATCACAATCATACAATCACAATCATACATTCGCAATCATACAATCACAATCATACAATCACAATCATACATTCAAAATCATGCAATCACAATCATACATTCACAATCATGCAATCACAATCATACAATCGCAATCATACAATCGCAATCATACAATCACAATTATACAATCACAATCATACAATCACAATCATACAATCACAATCATACAATCATAATCATACAATCACAATCATACAATCACAATCACACAATCATAATCATACAATCACAATCATACAATCACAATCATACAATCAAATCATACAATCATAATCATACAATCACAATCATACAATCGCAATCATACAATCACAATCATCCAATCACAATCATGCAATCATAATCATACAATCACAATCATACAATCACAATCATACAATTACAGTCATACAATCAAAATCATACATCAAATCATACAATCATAATCATACAATCACAATCATACAATTACAATCTCTCAAATACAATCTCCCAAATACAATCATACAATCACAATCATACAATCACAATCATACAATCACAGTCATACAATCACAATCATACAATCACAGTCGCACAATCACAGTCATACAATCACAATCATACAATCACAATCATACTATCACAATCATACAATCACAATCATACAATCACAATCATACAATCACAATCATACAATCACAGTCATACAATCACAATCATACAATCACAATCATACAATCGCAATCATACAATCACAATCTCCCAAATACAATCTCCTAAATACAATCATACAATCACAATTATATAATAATAATCATACAATGACAATCATACAATCACAATCATACAATCACAGTCACACAATCACAGTCATACAATCACAATCATACAACCACAATCAGACAATCACAATCATACAATCACTATCATACAATCACAATCGCACAACCACAATCAGACAATCACAATCATACAATCGCAATCATACAATCACAATCATACAATCACAATCATACAATCGCAATCATACAATCACAATCACACAATCACAATCATACAATCACAATCATACAATCACAATCATACAATCACAATCATACAATCATAATCATACAATCACAATCATACAATCACAATCATCCAATCACAATCATACAATCACAATCATACAATAGCAATCATACAATTACAATCTCCCAAACACAATCATGCAATCACAATCATACAATCATAATCATACAATCACAATCATACAATCACAATCATACCATCACAATCATACAATCACAATCATACAATCAAATCATACAATCATAATCATACAATCACAATCATACAATTACAATCTCCCAAATACAATCTCCCAAATACAATCATACAATCACAATCATACAATCACAATCATACAATCACAGTCATACAATCACAATCATACAATCACAGTCACACAATCACAGTCATACAATCACAATCATACAATCACAATCATACTATCACAATCATGCAGTCAAAATCATACAATCACAATCATACAAAAACAATCATACAATCACAATGATACAATCACAATCATACAATCACAATCATACATTCGCAATCATGCAATCACAATCATACAATCACAATCATACATTCAAAATCATGCAATCACAATCATACAATCACAATCATGCAATCACAATCATACAATCGCAATCATACAATCGCAATCATACAATCACAATTATACAATCAGAATCATACAATCACAATCATACAATCACAATCATACAATCATAATCATACAATCACAATCATACAATCACAATCATACAATCATAATCATACAATAGCAATCATACAATTACAATCTCCCAAACACAATCATGCAATCACAATCATACAATCATAATCATACAATCACAATCATACAATCACAATCATACAATCACAATCATACCATCACAATCATACAATCACAATCATACAATCAAATCATACAATCATAATCATACAATCACAATCATACAATTACAATCTTCCAAATACAATCTCCCAAATACAATCATACAATCACAATCATACAATCACAATCATACAATCACAGTCATACAATCACAATCATACAATCACAGTCACACAATCACAGTCATACAATCACAATCATACAATCACAATCATACTATCACAATCATACAATCACAATCATACAATCACAATCATACAATCACAATCATACAATCACAATCATACAATCACAATCATACAATCACAATCATACAATCGCAGTCATACAATCACAATCTCCCAAATACAATCTCCTAAATACAATCATACAATCACAATTATATAATAATAATCATACAATGACAATCATACAATCACAATCATACAATCATAATCATACAATCACAATCATACAATCACAATCATACAATCAAATCATACAATCATAATCATACAATCACAATCATACAATCGCAATCATACAATCACAATCATACAATCACAATCATGCAATCATAATCATGCAATCACAATCATACAATCACAATCATACAATTACAAACATACAATCACAATCACACAATCACAATCACACAATCACAACCATACAATCACAATCATACAATCACAATCACACAATCACAATCATACAATCACAATCATACAATCACAATCATACAATCACAATCATACAATCACAGTCACACAATCACAGTCATACAATCACAATCATACAACCACAATCAGACAATCACAATCATACAATCACTATCATACAATCACAATCGCACAACCACAATCAGACAATCACAATCGTACAATCGCAATCATACAATCACAATCATACAATCACAATCATACAATCACAGTCATACAATCACAATCATACAATCACAATCATACACTCACAATCATACAATCAAAATCAAGCAATCGCAATCATACGATGACAATCATCCGATCACAATCATACAATCACAATCATAAAATCGCAATCGTACAATTACAATCGTACAGTCACAATCATATAATCACAATCGTACAATCACAATCATACAATCACAATCATAAAATCACAATCATACAATCACAATAATACAGTCACCATCACACAATCACAATCATACAATTACAATCTCCCAAATACAACCATACAATCACAATCATACGATCGCAGTCATACTATCACAATCATGCAGTCAAAATCATACAATCACAATCATACAAAAACCATCATACAATCACAATGATACAATCACAATCATACAATCACAATCATACATTCGCAATCATACAATCACAATCATACAATCCCAATCATACATTCAAAATCATGCAATCACAATCATACAATCACAATCATGCAATCACAATCATACAATCGCAATCATACAATCGCAATCATACAATCACAATTATACAATCACAATCATACAATCACAATCATACAATCACAATCATACAATCATAATCATACAATCACAATCATACAATCGCAATCATACAATCATAATCATACAATCACAATCATACAATCACAATCATACAATCAAATCATACAATCATAATCATACAATCACAATCATACAATCGCAATCATACAATCACAATCATCCAATCACAATCATGCAATCATAATCATACAATCACAATCATACAATCACAATCATACAATTACAGTCATACAATCAAAATCATACAATCAAATCATACAATCATAATCATACAATCACAATCATACAATTACAATCTCTCAAATACAATCTCCCAAATACAATCATACAATCACAATCATACAATCACAATCATACAATCACAGTCATACAATCACAATCATACAATCACAGTCGCACAATCACAGTCATACAATCACAATCATACAATCACAATCATACTATCACAATCATACAATCACAATCATACAATCACAATCATACAATCACAATCATACAATCACAGTCATACAATCACAATCATACAATCACAATCATACAATCGCAGTCATACAATCACAATCTCCCAAATACAATCTCCTAAATACAATCTTACAATCACAATTATATAATAATAATCATACAATCACAATCATACAATAGCAATCATACAATTACAATCTCCCAAACACAATCATGCAATCACAATCATACAATCATAATCATACAATCACAATCATACAATCACAATCATACCATCACAATCATACAATCACAATCATACAATCAAATCATACAATCATAATCATACAATCACAATCATACAATTACAATCTCCCAAATACAATCTCCCAAATACAATCATACAATCACAATCATACAATCACAATCATACAATCACAGTCATACAATCACAATCATACAATCACAGTCACACAATCACAGTCATACAATCACAATCATACAATCACAATCATACTATCACAATCATACAATCACAATCATACAATCACAATCATACAATCACAATCATACAATCACAGTCATACAATCACAATCATACAATCACAATCATACAATCGCAATCATACAATCACAATCTCCCAAATACAATCTCCTAAATACAATCATACAATCACAATTATATAATAATAATCATACAATGACAATCATACAATCACAATCATACAATCACAATCATACAATCATAATCATACAATCACAATCATACAATCACAATCATACAATCAAATCATACAATCATAATCATACAATCACAATCATACAATCGCAATCATACAATCACAATCATACAATCACAATCATGCAATCATAATCATGCAATCACAATCATACAATCACAATCATACAATTACAAACATACAATCACAATCACACAATCACAATCACACAATCACAACCATACAATCACAATCATACAATCACAATCACACAATCACAATCATACAATCACAATCATACAATCACAATCATACAATCACAATCATACAATCACAGTCACACAATCACAGTCATACAATCACAATCATACAACCACAATCAGACAATCACAATCATACAATCACTATCATACAATCACAATCGCACAACCACAATCAGACAATCACAATCGTACAATCGCAATCATACAATCACAATCATACAATCACAATCATACAATCACAGTCATACAATCACAATCATACAATCACAATCATACACTCACAATCATACAATCAAAATCAAGCAATCGCAATCATACGATGACAATCATCCGATCACAATCATACAATCACAATCATAAAATCGCAATCGTACAATTACAATCGTACAGTCACAATCATATAATCACAATCGTACAATCACAATCATACAATCACAATCATAAAATCACAATCATACAATCACAATAATACAGTCACCATCACACAATCACAATCATACAATTACAATCTCCCAAATACAACCATACAATCACAATCATACGATCGCAGTCATACTATCACAATCATGCAGTCAAAATCATACAATCACAATCATACAAAAACAATCATACAATCACAATGATACAATCACAATCATACAATCACAATCATACATTCGCAATCATACAATCACAATCATACAATCACAATCATACATTCAAAATCATGCAATCACAATCATACAATCACAATCATGCAATCACAATCATACAATCGCAATCATACAATCGCAATCATACAATCACAATTATACAATCACAATCATACAATCACAATCATACAATCACAATCATACAATCATAATCATACAATCACAATCATACAATCACAATCATACAATCATAATCATACAATCACAATCATACAATCACAATCATACAATCAAATCATACAATCATAATCATACAATCACAATCATACAATCGCAATCATACAATCACAATCATCCAATCACAATCATGCAATCATAATCATACAATCACAATCATACAATCACAATCATACAATTACAGTCATACAATCAAAATCATACAATCAAATCATACAATCATAATCATACAATCACAATCATACAATTACAATCTCTCAAATACAATCTCCCAAATACAATCATACAATCACAATCATACAATCACAATCATACAATCACAGTCATACAATCACAATCATACAATCACAGTCGCACAATCACAGTCATACAATCACAATCATACAATCACAATCATACTATCACAATCATACAATCACAATCATACAATCACAATCATACAATCACAATCATACAATCACAGTCATACAATCACAATCATACAATCACAATCATACAATCGCAATCATACAATCACAATCTCCCAAATACAATCTCCTAAATACAATCATACAATCACAATTATATAATAATAATCATACAATGACAATCATACAATCACAATCATACAATCACAGTCACACAATCACAGTCATACAATCACAATCATACAACCACAATCAGACAATCACAATCATACAATCACTATCATACAATCACAATCGCACAACCACAATCAGACAATCACAATCATACAATCGCAATCATACAATCACAATCATACAATCACAATCATACAATCGCAATCATACAATCACAATTATACAATCACAATCATACAATCACAATCATACAATCACAATCATACAATCATAATCATACAATCACAATCATACAATCACAATCATACAATCACAATCACACAATCACAATCATACAATCACAATCATACAATCACAATCATACAATCACAATCATACAATCATAATCATACAATCACAATCATACAATCACAATCATCCAATCACAATCATACAATCACAATCATACAATAGCAATCATACAATTACAATCTCCCAAACACAATCATGCAATCACAATCATACAATCATAATCATACAATCACAATCATACAATCACAATCATACCATCACAATCATACAATCACAATCATACAATCAAATCATACAATCATAATCATACAATCACAATCATACAATTACAATCTCCCAAATACAATCTCCCAAATACAATCATACAATCACAATCATACAATCACAATCATACAATCACAGTCATACAATCACAATCATACAATCACAGTCACACAATCACAGTCATACAATCACAATCATACAATCACAATCATACTATCACAATCATGCAGTCAAAATCATACAATCACAATCATACAAAAACAATCATACAATCACAATGATACAATCACAATCATACAATCACAATCATACATTCGCAATCATACAATCACAATCATACAATCACAATCATACATTCAAAATCATGCAATCACAATCATACAATCACAATCATGCAATCACAATCATACAATCGCAATCATACAATCGCAATCATACAATCACAATTATACAATCACAATCATACAATCACAATCATACAATCACAATCATACAATCATAATCATACAATCACAATCATACAATCACAATCATACAATCATAATCATACAATAGCAATCATACAATTACAATCTCCCAAACACAATCATGCAATCACAATCATACAATCATAGTCATACAATCACAATCATACAATCACAATCATACAATCACAATCATACCATCACAATCATACAATCACAATCATACAATCAAATCATACAATCATAATCATACAATCACAATCATACAATTACAATCTTCCAAATACAATCTCCCAAATACAATCATACAATCACAATCATACAATCACAATCATACAAACACAGTCATACAATCACAATCATACAATCACAGTCACACAATCACAGTCATACAATCACAATCATACAATCACAATCATACTATCACAATCATACAATCACAATCATACAATCACAATCATACAATCACAATCATACAATCACAATCATACAATCACAATCATACAATCGCAGTCATACAATCACAATCTCCCAAATACAATCTCCTAAATACAATCATACAATCACAATTATATAATAATAATCATACAATGACAATCATACAATGACAATCATACAATCATAATCATACAATCACAATCATACAATCACAATCATACAATCAAATCATACAATCATAATCATACAATCACAATCATACAATCGCAATCATACAATCACAATCATACAATCACAATCATGCAATCATAATCATGCAATCACAATCATACAATCACAATCATACAATTACAAACATACAATCACAATCACACAATCACAATCACACAATCACAACCATACAATCACAATCATACAATCACAATCACACAATCACAATCATACAATCACAATCATACAATCACAATCATACAATCACAATCATACAATCACAGTCACACAATCACAGTCATACAATCACAATCATACAACCACAATCAGACAATCACAATCATACAATCACTATCATACAATCACAATCGCACAACCACAATCAGACAATCACAATCGTACAATCGCAATCATACAATCACAATCATACAATCACAATCATACAATCACAGTCATACAATCACAATCATACAATCACAATCATACACTCACAATCATACAATCAAAATCAAGCAATCGCAATCATACGATGACAATCATCCGATCACAATCATACAATCACAATCATAAAATCGCAATCGTACAATTACAATCGTACAGTCACAATCATATAATCACAATCGTACAATCACAATCATACAATCACAATCATAAAATCACAATCATACAATCACAATAATACAGTCACCATCACACAATCACAATCATACAATTACAATCTCCCAAATACAACCATACAATCACAATCATACGATCGCAGTCATACTATCACAATCATGCAGTCAAAATCATACAATCACAATCATACAAAAACCATCATACAATCACAATGATACAATCACAATCATACAATCACAATCATACATTCGCAATCATACAATCACAATCATACAATCCCAATCATACATTCAAAATCATGCAATCACAATCATACAATCACAATCATGCAATCACAATCATACAATCGCAATCATACAATCGCAATCATACAATCACAATTATACAATCACAATCATACAATCACAATCATACAATCACAATCATACAATCATAATCATACAATCACAATCATACAATCGCAATCATACAATCATAATCATACAATCACAATCATACAATCACAATCATACAATCAAATCATACAATCATAATCATACAATCACAATCATACAATCGCAATCATACAATCACAATCATCCAATCACAATCATGCAATCATAATCATACAATCACAATCATACAATCACAATCATACAATTACAGTCATACAATCAAAATCATACAATCAAATCATACAATCATAATCATACAATCACAATCATACAATTACAATCTCTCAAATACAATCTCCCAAATACAATCATACAATCACAATCATACAATCACAATCATACAATCACAGTCATACAATCACAATCATACAATCACAGTCGCACAATCACAGTCATACAATCACAATCATACAATCACAATCATACTATCACAATCATACAATCACAATCATACAATCACAATCATACAATCACAATCATACAATCACAGTCATACAATCACAATCATACAATCACAATCATACAATCGCAATCATACAATCACAATCTCCCAAATACAATCTCCTAAATACAATCTTACAATCACAATTATATAATAATAATCATACAATGACAATCATACAATCACAATCATACAATCACAGTCACACAATCACAGTCATACAATCACAATCATACAACCACAATCAGACAATCACAATCATACAATCACTATCATACAATCACAATCGCACAACCACAATCAGACAATCACAATCATACAATCGCAATCATACAATCACAATCATACAATCACAATCATACAATCACAATCATACAATCACAATCATACAATCACAATCATACAATTACAATCACACAATCACAATCACACAATCACAATCACACAATCACAATCATACAATCACAATCATACAATCACAATCACACAATCACAATCATACAATCACAATTATACAATCACAATCATACAATCACAATCATTCAATCATAATCATACAATCACAATCATACTATCACAATCATACAATCACAATCATACAATCACAATCATACAATCACAATCATACAATCACAGTCATACAATCACAATCATACAATCACAATCATACAATCGCAATCATACAATCACAATCTCCCAAATACAATCTCCTAAATACAATCATACAATCACAATTATATAATAATAATCATACAATGACAATCATACAATCACAATCATACAATCACAGTCACACAATCACAGTCATACAATCACAATCATACAACCACAATCAGACAATCACAATCATACAATCACTATCATACAATCACAATCGCACAACCACAATCAGACAATCACAATCATACAATCGCAATCATACAATCACAATCATACAATCACAATCATACAATCACAATCATACAATCACAATCATACAATCACAATCATACAATCACAATCATACAATTACAATCATACAATCACAATCACACAATCACAATCACACAATCACAATCATACAATCACAATCATACAATCACAATCACACAATCACAATCATACAATCACAATCATACAATCACAATCATACAATCACAATCATACAATCATAATCATACAATCACAATCATACAATCACAATCATCCAATCACAATCATACAATCACAATCATACAATAGCAATCATACAATTACAATCTCCCAAACACAATCATGCAATCACAATCATACAATCATAATCATACAATCACAATCATACAATCACAATCATACCATCACAATCATACAATCACAATCATACAATCAAATCATACAATCATAATCATACAATCACAATCATACAATTACAATCTCCCAAATACAATCTCCCAAATACAATCATACAATCACAATCATACAATCACAATCATACAATCACAGTCATACAATCACAATCATACAATCACAGTCACACAATCACAGTCATACAATCACAATCATACAATCACAATCATACTATCACAATCATGCAGTCAAAATCATACAATCACAATCATACAAAAACAATCATACAATCACAATGATACAATCACAATCATACAATCACAATCATACATTCGCAATCATACAATCACAATCATACAATCACAATCATACATTCAAAATCATGCAATCACAATCATACAATCACAATCATGCAATCACAATCATACAATCGCAATCATACAATCGCAATCATACAATCACAATTATACAATCACAATCATACAATCACAATCATACAATCACAATCATACAATCATAATCATACAATCACAATCATACAATCACAATCATACAATCATAATCATACAATAGCAATCATACAATTACAATCTCCCAAACACAATCATGCAATCACAATCATACAATCATAATCATACAATCACAATCATACAATCACAATCATACAATCACAATCATACCATCACAATCATACAATCACAATCATACAATCAAATCATACAATCATAATCATACAATCACAATCATACAATTACAATCTTCCAAATACAATCTCCCAAATACAATCATACAATCACAATCATACAATCACAATCATACAATCACAGTCATACAATCACAATCATACAATCACAGTCACACAATCACAGTCATACAATCACAATCATACAATCACAATCATACTATCACAATCATACAATCACAATCATACAATCACAATCATACAATCACAATCATACAATCACAATCATACAATCACAATCATACAATCGCAGTCATACAATCACAATCTCCCAAATACAATCTCCTAAATACAATCATACAATCACAATTATATAATAATAATCATACAATGACAATCATACAATCACAATCATACAATCATAATCATACAACCACAATCATACAATCACAATCATACAATCAAATCATACAATCATAATCATACAATCACAATCATACAATCGCAATCATACAATCACAATCATACAATCACAATCATGCAATCATAATCATGCAATCACAATCATACAATCACAATCATACAATTACAAACATACAATCACAATCACACAATCACAATCACACAATCACAACCATACAATCACAATCATACAATCACAATCACACAATCACAATCATACAATCACAATCATACAATCACAATCATACAATCACAATCATACAATCACAGTCACACAATCACAGTCATACAATCACAATCATACAACCACAATCAGACAATCACAATCATACAATCACTATCATACAATCACAATCGCACAACCACAATCAGACAATCACAATCGTACAATCGCAATCATACAATCACAATCATACAATCACAATCATACAATCACAGTCATACAATCACAATCATACAATCACAATCATACACTCACAATCATACAATCAAAATCAAGCAATCGCAATCATACGATGACAATCATCCGATCACAATCATACAATCACAATCATAAAATCGCAATCGTACAATTACAATCGTACAGTCACAATCATATAATCACAATCGTACAATCACAATCATACAATCACAATCATAAAATCACAATCATACAATCACAATAATACAGTCACCATCACACAATCACAATCATACAATTACAATCTCCCAAATACAACCATACAATCACAATCATACGATCGCAGTCATACTATCACAATCATGCAGTCAAAATCATACAATCACAATCATACAAAAACCATCATACAATCACAATGATACAATCACAATCATACAATCACAATCATACATTCGCAATCATACAATCACAATCATACAATCCCAATCATACATTCAAAATCATGCAATCACAATCATACAATCACAATCATGCAATCACAATCATACAATCGCAATCATACAATCGCAATCATACAATCACAATTATACAATCACAATCATACAATCACAATCATACAATCACAATCATACAATCATAATCATACAATCACAATCATACAATCGCAATCATACAATCATAATCATACAATCACAATCATACAATCACAATCATACAATCAAATCATACAATCATAATCATACAATCACAATCATACAATCGCAATCATACAATCACAATCATCCAATCACAATCATGCAATCATAATCATACAATCACAATCATACAATCACAATCATACAATTACAGTCATACAATCAAAATCATACAATCAAATCATACAATCATAATCATACAATCACAATCATACAATTACAATCTCTCAAATACAATCTCCCAAATACAATCATACAATCACAATCATACAATCACAATCATACAATCACAGTCATACAATCACAATCATACAATCACAGTCGCACAATCACAGTCATACAATCACAATCATACAATCACAATCATACTATCACAATCATACAATCACAATCATACAATCACAATCATACAATCACAATCATACAATCACAGTCATACAATCACAATCATACAATCACAATCATACAATCGCAATCATACAATCACAATCTCCCAAATACAATCTCCTAAATACAATCTTACAATCACAATTATATAATAATAATCATACAATGACAATCATACAATCACAATCATACAATCACAGTCACACAATCACAGTCATACAATCACAATCATACAACCACAATCAGACAATCACAATCATACAATCACTATCATACAATCACAATCGCACAACCACAATCAGACAATCACAATCATACAATCGCAATCATACAATCACAATCATACAATCACAATCATACAATCACAATCATACAATCACAATCATACAATCACAATCATACAATTACAATCATACAATCACAATCACACAATCACAATCACACAATCACAATCATACAATCACAATCATACAATCACAATCACACAATCACAATCATACAATCACAATTATACAATCACAATCATACAATCACAATCATTCAATCATAATCATACAATCACAATCATACAATCACAATCATACAATCACAATCATACAATCACAATCATACAATAGCAATCATACAATTACAATCTCCCAAACACAATCATGCAATCACAATCATACAATCATAATCATACAATCACAATCATACAATCACAATCATACCATCACAATCATACAATCACAATCATACAATTACAATCTCCCAAATACAATCTCCCAAATACAATCATACAATCACAATCATACAATCACAGTCATACAATCACAATCATACAATCATAGTCACACAATCACAGTCATACAATCACAATCATACAATCACAATCATACTATCACAATCATACAATCACAATCATACAATCACAATCATACAATCACAATCATACAATCACAATCATACAATCACAGTCATACAATCACAATCATACAATCACAATCATACAATCACAATCATACAATCGCAATCATACAATCACAATCTCCCAAATACAATCTCCTAAATACAATCATACAATCACAATTATATAATAATAATCATACAATGACAATCATACAATCACAATCATACAATCACAGTCACACAATCACAGTCATACAATCACAATCATACAACCACAATCAGACAATCACAATCATACAATCACTATCATACAATCACAATCGCACAACCACAATCAGACAATCACAATCATACAATCGCAATCATACAATCACAATCATACAATCACAATCATACAATCACAATCATACAATCACAATCATACAATTACAATCATACAATCACAATCACACAATCACAATCACAATCACACAATCACAATCACACAATCACAATCACACAATCACAATCATACAATCACTATCACACAATCACAATCATACAATCACAATCATACAATCACAATCATACAATCACAATCATACAATCACAATCATACAATCACAATCATACAATCACAATCATACAATCACAATCATACAATCACAATCATACAATCACAATCATACAATCACAATCGCACAACCACAATCAGACAATCACAATCATACAATCGCAATCATACAATCACAATCATACAATCACAGTCATACAATCACAATCATACAATCACAATCATACAATCACAATCACGCAATCGCAATCATACTATTACAATCTCCCAAATACAATCATACAATTACAATCATACAATCGCAATCATACTATCACAATCATACAATCAAAATCATACAATCGAAATGATACAATCACTATCATACTATCACAAACATACTATCACAATAATACAATCACAATCATACAATCACAATCATACAATCACAATCATAAAATCACAATCATACAATCACAATAATACAGTCACCATCACACAATCACAATCATACAATTACAATCTCCCAAATACAACCATACAATCACAATCATACGATCGCAGTCATACTATCACAATCATGCAGTCAAAATCATACAATCACAATCATACAAAAACAATCATACAATCACAATGATACAATCACAATCATACAATCACAATCATACATTCGCAATCATACAATCACAATCATACAATCACAATCATACATTCAAAATCATGCATCATACAATCACAATCACAATCATACAATCACAATCATGCAATCACAATCATACAATCGCAATCATACAATCGCAATCATACAATCACAATTATACAATCACAGTCATACAATCACAATCATACAATCACAATCATACAATCACAATCATACAATCAAAATCATGCAATCGCAATCATACGATGACAATCATACAATCAAAATCATACAATCACAATCATACAATCGAAATCATACAATCACTATCGTACTATCACAAACATACTATCACAATAATACAATCACAATCATACAATCAAAATCACACAATCACAATCATACAATCACAATCATACAATCACAATCATACAATCACAATCATACAATCACAATCATACTATCGCAATCATACAATCACAATCATACCATCACAATCATACAATTACAATCATACAATCACAATCATACAATCACAATCATACAATCACAATCATACAATCACAGTCATACAATCACAATCATACAATCACAATCATACAATCACAATCATACAATCACAATCATACAATCAAAATCATGCAATCGCAATCATACGATAACAATCATCCGATCACAATCATACAATCACAATCATAAAATCGCAATCGTACAATTACAATCATACAGTCACAATCATACAATCACAATCGTACAATCACAATCATACAATCACAATCATAAAATCACAATCATACAATCACAATAATACAGTCACCATCACACAATCACAATCATACAATTACAATCTCCCAAATACAATCATACAATCACAATCATACGATCGCAGTCATACTATCACAATCATGCAGTCAAAATCATACAATCACAATCATACAAAAACAATCATACAATCACAATGATACAATCACAATCATACAATCACAATCATACATTCGCAATCATACAATCACAATCGTACAATCACAATCATACATTCAAAATCATGCAATCACAATCATACAATCACAATCATGCAATCACAATCATACAATCGCAATCATACAATTGCAATCATACAATCACAATTATACAATCACAATCATACAATCACAATCATACAATCACAATCATACAATCATAATCATACAATCACAATCATACAATCACAATCATACAATCAAATCATACAATCATAATCATACAATCACAATCATACAATCGCAATCATACAATCACAATCATACAATCACAATCATGCAATCATAATCATGCAATCACAATCATACAATCACAATCATACAATTACAAACATACAATCACAATCACACAATCACAATCACACAATCACAACCATACAATCACAATCATACAATCACAATCACACAATCACAATCGTACAATCACAATCATACAATCACAATCATACAATCACAATCATACAATCACAGTCACACAATCACAGTCATACAATCACAATCATACAACCACAATCAAACAATCACAATCATACAATCACTATCATACAATCACAATCGCACAACCACAATCAGACAATCACAATCATACAATCGCAATCATACAATCACAATCATACAATCACAATCATACAATCACAGTCATACAATCACAATCATACAATCACAATCATACAATCACAATCATACAATCAAAATCAAGCAATCGCAATCATACGATGACAATCATCCGATCACAATCATACAATCACAATCATAAAATCGCAATCGTACAATTACAATCATACAGTCACAATCATACAATCACAATCGTACAATCACAATCATACAATCACAATCATAAAATCACAATCATACAATCACAATAATACAGTCACCATCACACAATCACAATCATACAATTACAATCTCCCAAATACAACCATACAATCACAATCATTCGATCGCAGTCATACTATCACAATCATGCAGTCAAAATCATACAATCACAATCATACAAAAACAATCATACAATCACAATGATACAATCACAATTATACAATCACAATCATACATTCGCAATCATACAATCACAATCATACAATCACAATCATACATTCAAAATCATGCAATCACAATCATGCAATCACAATCATGCAATCACAATCATACAATCGCAATCATACAATCGCAATCATACAATCACAATTATACAATCACAATCATACAATCACAATCATACAATCACAATCATACAATCATAATCATACAATCACAATCATACAATCACAATCATACAATCACAATCATACAATCAAATCATACAATCATAATCATACAATCACAATCATACAATCACAATCATGCAATCATAATCATACAATCACAATCATACAATCACAATCATACAATTACAGTCATACAATCACAATCACACAATCACAATCACACAATCACAATCATACAATCACAATCATACAATCACAATCACACAATCACAATCATACAATCACAATCATACAATCACAATCATACAATCACAATCATACAATCACAATCATACAATCATAGTCATACAATCACAATCATACAATCACAATCATACAATCACAATCATACAATCACAATCATACAATCACAATCATACAATAGCAATCATACAATTACAATCTCCCAAACACAATCATGCAATCACAATCATACAATCACAATCATACAATCGCAATCATACAATCACAATGTCCCAAATACAATCTCCTAAATACAATCATACAATCACAATTATATAATAATATTCATACAATGACAATCATACAATCACAATCATACAATCACAGTCACACAATCACAGTCGTACAATCACAATCATACAACCACAATCAGACAATCACAATCATACAATCACAATCATACAATCACAATCACACAATCACAGTCATACAATCACAATCATACAATCACAATCATACAATCACAATCATACAATCACAATCATACAATCATAATCATACAATCACAATCATACAATCACAATCATACAATCACAATCATACAATCACAATCATACAATCGCAATCATACAATTACAATCTCCCAAACACAATCATGCAATCACAATCATACAATCATAATCATACAATCACAATCATACAATCACAATCATACAATCACAATCATACAATCACAATCGCACAACCACAATCAGACAATCACAATCATACAATCACAATCATACTATCACAATCATACAATCACAATCATACAATCACAATCATACAATCACAATCATACAATCACAGTCATACAATCACAATCATACAATCACAATCATACAATCGCAATCATACAATCACAATCTCCCAAATACAATCTCCTAAATACAGTCATACAATCACAATTATATAATAATAATCATACAATGACAATCATACAATCACAATCATACAATCACAGTCACACAATCACAGTCATACAATCACAATCATACAACCACAATCAGACAATCACAATCATACAATCACTATCATACAATCACAATCGCACAACCACAATCAGACAATCACAATCATACAATCGCAATCATACAATCACAATCATACAATCACAATCATACAATCACAATCATACAATCACAATCATACAATTACAATCATACAATCACAATCACACAATCACAATCACACAATCACAATCATACAATCACAATCATACAATCACAATCACAGAATCACAATCATACAATCACAATCATACAATCACAATCATACAATCACAATCATACAATCACAATCATACAATCATAATCATACAATCACAATCATACAATCACAATCATACAATCACAATCGCACAACCACAATCAGACAATCACAATCATACAATCGCAATCATACTATCACAATCATGCAATCAGAATCATACAATCACAATCATACAATCACAGCCATACAATCACAATCATACAATCACAATCATGCAATCGCAATCATACAATCACAATCATACAATCACAATCATACAATCACAATCATGCAATCAGAATCATACAATCGCAATCATACAATCACAGTCATACAATCACAATCATACAATCACAATCATGCAATCGCAATCATACAATCACAATCATACAATCACAATCATACAATCACAATCATACAATCACAATCATGCAATCAGAATCATACAATCACAATCATACAATCACAGTCATACAATCACAATCATACAATCACAATCATGCAATCGCAATCATACAGTTACAATCTCCGAAATACAATCTTCCAAATACAATCATACAATCACAGTCATACAATCACAATCATACAATCACAATCATGCAATCGCAATCATACAGTTACAATCTCCCAAATACAATCTTCCAAATACAATCATACAATCACAGTCATACAATCATAATCATACAATGACAATCATACAATCACAATCATACAATCGCAGTCACACAATCACAGTCATACAATCACAATCATACAATCACCATCACACAATCACAATCATACAATTACAATCTCCCAAATACAATCATACAATCACAATCATACGATTGCAGTCATACTATCACAATCATGCAGTCAAAATCATACATCACAATCATACATTCGCAATCATACAATCACAATCATACAATCACAATCATACATTCAAAGTCATGCAATCACAATCATACAATCACAATCATGCAATCACAATCATACAATCGCAATCTTACAATCGCAATCATACAATCACAATTATACAATCACAATCATACAATCACAATCATACAATCACAATCATACAATTACAATCATACAATCACAATCACACAATCACAATCACACAATCACAATCATACAATCACAATCATACAATCACAATCACAGAATCACAATCATACAATCACAATCATACAATCACAATCATACAATCACAATCATACAATCACAATCATACAATCATAATCATACAATCACAATCATACAATCACAATCATACAATCACAATCGCACAACCACAATCAGACAATCACAATCATACAATCGCAATCATACAATCACAATCATGCAATCAGAATCATACAATCACAATCATACAATCACAGCCATACAATCACAATCATACAATCACAATCATGCAATCGCAATCATACAATCACAATCATACAATCACAATCATACAATCACAATCATGCAATCAGAATCATACAATCGCAATCATACAATCACAGTCATACAATCACAATCATACAATCACAATCATGCAATCGCAATCATACAATCACAATCATACAATCACAATCATACAATCACAATCATACAATCACAATCATGCAATCAGAATCATACAATCACAATCATACAATCACAGTCATACAATCACAATCATACAATCACAATCATGCAATCGCAATCATACAGTTACAATCTCCGAAATACAATCTTCCAAATACAATCATACAATCACAGTCATACAATCACAATCATACAATCACAATCATGCAATCGCAATCATACAGTTACAATCTCCCAAATACAATCTTCCAAATACAATCATACAATCACAGTCATACAATCATAATCATACAATGACAATCATACAATCACAATCATACAATCGCAGTCACACAATCACAGTCATACAATCACAATCATACAATCACCATCACACAATCACAATCATACAATTACAATCTCCCAAATACAATCATACAATCACAATCATACGATTGCAGTCATACTATCACAATCATGCAGTCAAAATCATACATCACAATCATACATTCGCAATCATACAATCACAATCATACAATCACAATCATACATTCAAAGTCATGCAATCACAATCATACAATCACAATCATGCAATCACAATCATACAATCGCAATCTTACAATCGCAATCATACAATCACAATTATACAATCACAATCATACAATCACAATCATACAATCACAATCATACAATCACAATCATACAATTGCAATCATACAATCACAATCACACAATCACAATCACACAATCACAATCATACAATCATAATCATACAATGACAATCATATAATCACAATCATACAATCGCAGTCACACAATCACAGTCATACAATCACAATCATACAATCACAATCATACAATCACAATCATACAATCACAATCATACAATCGAAATCATAGAATCACTATCATACTATCACAAACATACTATCACAATAATACAATCAAAATCACACAATCACAATCATACAATCACAATCATACAATCACAATCATACAATCACAATAATACAGTCACCATCACACAATCACAATCATACAATTACAATCTCCCAAATACAATCATACAATCACAATCATACGATTGCAGTCATACTATCACAATCATGCAGTCAAAATCATACAATCACAATCATACATTCGCAATCATACAATCACAATCATACAATCACAATCATACATTCAAAATCATGCAATCACAATCATACAATCACAATCATGCAATCACAATCATACAATCGCAATCTTACAATCGCAATCATACAATCACAATTATACAATCACAATCATACAATCACAATCATTCAATCACAATCATACAATTACAATCATACAATCACAATCACACAATCACAATCACACAATCACAATCATACAATCACAATCATACAATCACAATCACACAATCACAGTCATACAATCACAATCATACAATCACAATCATACAATCACAATCATACAATCACAATCATACAATCATAATCATACAATCACAATCATACAATCACAATCATACAATCACAATCATACAATCACAATCATACAATCGCAATCATACAATTACAATCTCCCAAACACAATCATGCAATCACAATCAAACAATCATAATCATACAATCACAATCATACAATCACAATCATACCATCACAATCATACAATCACAATCATACAATCAAATCATACAATCATAATCATACAATCACAATCATACAATTACAATCTCCCAAATACAATCTCCCAAATACAATCATACAATCACAATCATACAATCACAATCATACAATCACAGTCATACAATCACAATCATACAATCACAGTCACACAATCACAGTCATACAATCACAATCATACAATCACAATCATACTATCACAATCATACAATCACAATCATACAATCACAATCATACAATCACAATCATACGATCACAGTCATACAATCACAATCATACAATCACAATCATACAATCGCAATCATACAATCACAATCTCCCAAATACAATCTCCTAAATACAATCATACAATCACAATTATATAATCATAATCATACAATGACAATCATACAATCACAATCATACAATCACAGTCACACAATCACAGTCATACAATCACAATCATACAACCACAATCAGACAATCACAATCATACAATCACTATCATACAATCACAATCGCACAACCACAATCAGACAATCACAATCATACAATCGCAATCATACAATCACAATCATACAATCACAATCATACAATTACAATCATACAATCACAATCATACAATCACAATCATACAATTACAATCATACAATCACAATCACACAATCACAATCACACAATCACAATCATACAATCACAATCATACAATCACAATCACACAATTACAATCTCCCAAACACAATCATGCAATCACAATCATACAATCGCAATCAAACAATCACAATCAGACGATCGCAGTAATACGATCACAATCATACACTCACAATCATTCAATCACAATCATACAATCACAATCACTCAATCACAATCATACAATCACAATCATACAATCACAATCATACAATCAAAATCAGACAATCGCAATCATACGATCACAATCATACGATCACAATCATACAATCGCAATCATACAATTACAATCTCCCAAACACAATCATGCAATCACAATCGTACAATCATAATCATACAATCACAATCATACTATCACAATCATTCAATCACGATAATACAACCACAATCGTACAATCGCAATCGAACAATCACAACCATACGATCACAATCATACAATCACAATCATACAATCACAATCATGCACTCGCAATCATACAATCACAATCACACAATCACAATCATACAATCACAATCATACAATCACAATCATACAATCACAATCATACAATCACAATCATACAATCACAATCATACTATCGCAATCATACAATCACAATCATACCATCACAATCATACAATTACAATCATACAATCACAATCGTACAATTACAATCATACAATCACAATCATAAAATCACAATCATACAATCACAATAATACAGTCACCATCACACAATCACAATCATACAATTACAATCTCCCAAATACAATCATACAATCACAATCATACAATCGCAGTCCTACTATCACAATCATGCAGTCAAAACCATACAATCACAATCATACAAAAACAATCATACAATCACAATGATACAATCACAATCATACAATCACAATCATACAATCACAATCGCACAACCACAATCAGACAATCACAATCATAAAATCGCAATCATACAATCACAATCATACAATCACAATCATACAATCACAATCACACAATCACAGTCACACAATCACAGTCATACAATCACAATCATACAATCATAATCATACAATCACAATCATACCATCACAATCATACAATCACAATCATACAATCAAATCATACAATCACAATCATACAATCACAATCATACAATCACAATCATACAATCACAATCATACAATCAGAATCATACAATCACAATCATACAATCACTGTCATACAATCACAATCATACAATCACAATCATGCAATCGCAATCATACAGTTACAATCTCCCAAATACAATCTTCCAAATACAATCATACAATCACAGTCATACAATCATAATCATACAATGACAATCATACAATCACAATCATACAATCGCAGTCACACAATCACAGTCATACAATCACAATCATACAATCACAATCATACAATCACAATCATACAATCACAATCGCACAACCACAATCAGACAATCACAATCATACAATCACTATCATACAATCACAATCATACAATCATAATCATACAATCACAATCATACAATGACAATCTCCCAAATACAATCTCCCAAATACAATCATACAATCACAATCATACAATCACAATCATACAATCACAATCATACAATCACAATCATACAATCACAATCATACAATCACAATCATACAATCACAATCATACAATCACAATCATGCAATCGCAATCATACTATTACAATCTCCCAAATACAATCATACAATTACAATCATACAATCGCAATCATACTATCATAATCATACAATCAAAATCATACAATTGAAATCATACAATCACAATCATGCAATCGCAATCATACAGTTACAATCTCCCAAATACAATCTTCCAAATACAATCATACAATCACAGTCATACAATCACAATCATACAATCACAATCATGCAATCGCAATCATACAGTTACAATCTCCCAAATACAATCTTCCAAATACAATCATACAATCACAGTCATACAATCATAATCATACAATGACAATCATACAATCACAATCATACAATCGCAGTCACACAATCACAGTCACACAATCACAATCATACAATCACAATCATACTATCACAATCATACAATCACAATCATACAATCACAATCATACAATCACAATCTAACGATCACAGTCATATAATCACAATCATACAATCACAATCATACAATCGCAATCATACAATCACAATCTCCCAAATACAATCTCCTAAATACAATCATACAATCACAATTATATAATCATAATCATACAATGACAATCATACAATCACAATCATACAATCACAGTCATACAATCACAGTCATACAATCACAATCATACAACCACAATCAGACAATCACAATCATACAATCACTATCATACAATCACAATCGCACAACCACAATCAGACAATCACAATCATACAATCGCAATCATACATTCAAAATCATGCAATCACAATCATACAATCACAATCATGCAATCACAATCATACAATCGCAATCTTACAATCGCAATCATACAATCACAATTATACAATCACAATCATACAATCACAATCATACAATCACAATCATACAATTACAATCATACAATCACAATCACACAATCACAATCACACAATCACAATCATACAATCACAATCATACAATCACAATCACACAATCACAATCATACAATCACAATCATACAATCACAATCATACAATCACAATCATACAATCACAATCATACAATCACAATCATACAATCATAATCATACAATCACAATCATACAATCACAATCATACAATCACAATCATACAATCACAATCATACAATCACAATCATACAATCGCAATCATACAATTACAATCTCCCAAACACAATCATGCAATCACAATCATACAATCATAATCATACAATCACAATCATACAATCACAATCATACCATCACAATCATACAATCACAATCATACAATTACAATCTCCCGAATACAATCTCCCAAATACAATCATACAATCACAATCATACAATCACAATCATACAATCACAGTCATACAATCACAATCATACAATCACAGTCACACAATCACAGTCATACAATCACAATCATACAATCACAATCATACTATCACAATCATACAATCACAATCATACAATCACAATCATACAATCACAATCATACAATCACAATCATACAATCACAATCATGCAATCACAATCATACAATCGCAATCTTACAATCGCAATCATACAATCACAATTATACAATCACAATCATACAATCACAATCATACAATCACAATCATACAATTACAATCATACAATCACAATCACACAATCACAATCACACAATCACAATCATACAATCACAATCATACAATCACAATCACACAATCACAATCATACAATCACAATCATACAATCACAATCATACAATCACAATCATACAATCACAATCATACAATCATAATCATACAATCACAATCATACAATCACAATCATACAATCACAATCATACAATCACAATCATACAATCACAATCATACAATCGCAATCATACAATTACAATCTCCCAAACACAATCATGCAATCACAATCATACAATCATAATCATACAATCACAATCATACAATCACAATCATACCATCACAATCATACAATCACAATCATACAATTACAATCTCCCGAATACAATCTCCCAAATACAATCATACAATCACAATCATACAATCACAATCATACAATCACAGTCATACAATCACAATCATACAATCACAGTCACACAATCACAGTCATACAATCACAATCATACAATCACAATCATACTATCACAATCATACAATCACAATCATACAATCACAATCATACAATCACAATCATACGATCACAGTCATATAATCACAATCATACAATCACAATCATACAATCGCAATCATACAATCACAATCTCCCAAATACAATCTCCTAAATACAATCATACAATCACAATTATATAATCATAATCATACAATGACAATCATACAATCACAATCATACAATCACAGTCACACAATCACAGTCATACAATCACAATCATACAACCACAATCAGACAATCACAATCATACAATCACTATCATACAATCACAATCGCACAACCACAATCAGACAATCACAATCATACAATCGCAATCATACAATCACAATCATACAATCACAATCATACAATCACAATCATACAATCACAATCATACAATCACAATCGTACAATTACAATCATACAATCACAATCACACAATCACAATCACACAATCACAATCATACAATCACAATCATACAATCACAATCACACAATCACAATCATACAATCACAATCATACAATCACAATCATACAATCACAATCATACAATCACAATCATACAATCACAATCATACAATCACAATCATACAATCACAATCATACAATCACAATCATACAATCGCAATCATACAATTACAATCTCCCAAACACAATCATGCAATCACAATCATACAATCAGAATCATACAATCACAATCATACAATCACTGTCATACAGTCACAATCATACAATCACAATCATGCAATCGCAATCATACAGTTACAATCTCCCAAATACAATCTTCCAAATACAATCAAAAAATCACAGTCATACAATCATAATCATACAATGACAATCATACAATCACAATCATACAATCGCAGTCACACAATCACAGTCATACAATCACAATCATACAATCACAATCATACAATCACAATCATACAATCACAATCATACAATGACAATCTCCCAAATACAATCTCCCAAATACAATCATACAATCACAATCATACAATCGCAGTCCTACTATCACAATCATGCAGTCAAAACCATACAATCACAATCATACAAAAACAATCATACAATCACAATGATACAATCACAATCATACAATCACAATCATACAATCACAATCGCACAACCACAATCAGACAATCACAATCATAAAATCGCAATCATACAATCACAATCATACAATCACAATCATACAATCACAATCACACAATCACAGTCACACAATCACAGTCATACAATCACAATCATACAATCATAATCATACAATCACAATCATACCATCACAATCATACAATCACAATCATACAATCAAATCATACAATCACAATCATACAATCACAATCATACAATCACAATCATACAATCACAATCATACAATCAGAATCATACAATCACAATCATACAATCACTGTCATACAATCACAATCATACAATCACAATCATGCAATCGCAATCATACAGTTACAATCTCCCAAATACAATCTTCCAAATACAATCATACAATCACAGTCATACAATCATAATCATACAATGACAATCATACAATCACAATCATACAATCGCAGTCACACAATCACAGTCATACAATCACAATCATACAATCACAATCATACAATCACAATCATACAATCACAATCGCACAACCACAATCAGACAATCACAATCATACAATCACTATCATACAATCACAATCATACAATCATAATCATACAATCACAATCATACAATGACAATCTCCCAAATACAATCTCCCAAATACAATCATACAATCACAATCATACAATCACAATCATACAATCACAATCATACAATCACAATCATACAATCACAATCATACAATCACAATCATACAATCACAATCATACAATCACAATCATGCAATCGCAATCATACTATTACAATCTCCCAAATACAATCATACAATTACAATCATACAATCGCAATCATACTATCATAATCATACAATCAAAATCATACAATTGAAATCATACAATCACAATCATGCAATCGCAATCATACAGTTACAATCTCCCAAATACAATCTTCCAAATACAATCATACAATCACAGTCATACAATCACAATCATACAATCACAATCATGCAATCGCAATCATACAGTTACAATCTCCCAAATACAATCTTCCAAATACAATCATACAATCACAGTCATACAATCATAATCATACAATGACAATCATACAATCACAATCATACAATCGCAGTCACACAATCACAGTCACACAATCACAATCATACAATCACAATCATACTATCACAATCATACAATCACAATCATACAATCACAATCATACAATCACAATCTAACGATCACAGTCATATAATCACAATCATACAATCACAATCATACAATCGCAATCATACAATCACAATCTCCCAAATACAATCTCCTAAATACAATCATACAATCACAATTATATAATCATAATCATACAATGACAATCATACAATCACAATCATACAATCACAGTCATACAATCACAGTCATACAATCACAATCATACAACCACAATCAGACAATCACAATCATACAATCACTATCATACAATCACAATCGCACAACCACAATCAGACAATCACAATCATACAATCGCAATCATACATTCAAAATCATGCAATCACAATCATACAATCACAATCATGCAATCACAATCATACAATCGCAATCTTACAATCGCAATCATACAATCACAATTATACAATCACAATCATACAATCACAATCATACAATCACAATCATACAATTACAATCATACAATCACAATCACACAATCACAATCACACAATCACAATCATACAATCACAATCATACAATCACAATCACACAATCACAATCATACAATCACAATCATACAATCACAATCATACAATCACAATCATACAATCACAATCATACAATCACAATCATACAATCATAATCATACAATCACAATCATACAATCACAATCATACAATCACAATCATACAATCACAATCATACAATCACAATCATACAATCGCAATCATACAATTACAATCTCCCAAACACAATCATGCAATCACAATCATACAATCATAATCATACAATCACAATCATACAATCACAATCATACCATCACAATCATACAATCACAATCATACAATTACAATCTCCCGAATACAATCTCCCAAATACAATCATACAATCACAATCATACAATCACAATCATACAATCACAGTCACACAATCACAGTCATACAATCACAATCATACAATCACAATCATACTATCACAATCATACAATCACAATCATACAATCACAATCATACAATCACAATCATACAATCACAATCATACAATCACAATCATGCAATCACAATCATACAATCGCAATCTTACAATCGCAATCATACAATCACAATTATACAATCACAATCATACAATCACAATCATACAATCACAATCATACAATTACAATCATACAATCACAATCACACAATCACAATCACACAATCACAATCATACAATCACAATCATACAATCACAATCACACAATCACAATCATACAATCACAATCATACAATCACAATCATACAATCACAATCATACAATCACAATCATACAATCATAATCATACAATCACAATCATACAATCACAATCATACAATCACAATCATACAATCACAATCATACAATCACAATCATACAATCGCAATCATACAATTACAATCTCCCAAACACAATCATGCAATCACAATCATACAATCATAATCATACAATCACAATCATACAATCACAATCATACCATCACAATCATACAATCACAATCATACAATTACAATCTCCCGAATACAATCTCCCAAATACAATCATACAATCACAATCATACAATCACAATCATACAATCACAGTCATACAATCACAATCATACAATCACAGTCACACAATCACAGTCATACAATCACAATCATACAATCACAATCATACTATCACAATCATACAATCACAATCATACAATCACAATCATACAATCACAATCATACGATCACAGTCATATAATCACAATCATACAATCACAATCATACAATCGCAATCATACAATCACAATCTCCCAAATACAATCTCCTAAATACAATCATACAATCACAATTATATAATCATAATCATACAATGACAATCATACAATCACAATCATACAATCACAGTCACACAATCACAGTCATACAATCACAATCATACAACCACAATCAGACAATCACAATCATACAATCACTATCATACAATCACAATCGCACAACCACAATCAGACAATCACAATCATACAATCGCAATCATACAATCACAATCATACAATCACAATCATACAATCACAATCATACAATCACAATCATACAATCACAATCGTACAATTACAATCATACAATCACAATCACACAATCACAATCACACAATCACAATCATACAATCACAATCATACAATCACAATCACACAATCACAATCATACAATCACAATCATACAATCACAATCATACAATCACAATCATACAATCACAATCATACAATCACAATCATACAATCACAATCATACAATCACAATCATACAATCACAATCATACAATCGCAATCATACAATTACAATCTCCCAAACACAATCATGCAATCACAATCATACAATCAGAATCATACAATCACAATCATACAATCACTGTCATACAGTCACAATCATACAATCACAATCATGCAATCGCAATCATACAGTTACAATCTCCCAAATACAATCTTCCAAATACAATCATAAAATCACAGTCATACAATCATAATCATACAATGACAATCATACAATCACAATCATACAATCGCAGTCACACAATCACAGTCATACAATCACAATCATACAATCACAATCATACAATCACAATCATACAATCACAATCGCACAACCACAATCAGACAATCACAATCATACAATCACTATCATACAATCACAATCATACAATCATAATCATACAATCACAATCATACAATGACAATCTCCCAAATACAATCTCCCAAATACAATCATACAATCACAATCATACAATCACAATCATACAATCACAATCATACAATCACAATCATACAATCACAATCATACAATCACAATCATACAATCACAATCATACAATCACAATCATACAATCGCAATCATACAATTACAATCTCCCAAACACAATCATGCAATCACAATCATACAATCATAATCATACAATCACAATCATACAATCACAATCATACCATCACAATCATACCATCACAATCATACAATCACAATCATACAATTACAATCTCCCAAATACAATCTCCCAAATACAATCATACAATCACAATCATACAATCACAATCATACAATCACAGTCATACAATCACAATCATACAGTCACAGTCACACAATCACAGTCATACAATCACAATCATACAATCACAATCATACTATCACAATCATACAATCACAATCATACAATCACAATCATACAATCACAATCATACGATCACAGTCATATAATCACAATCATACAATCACAATCATACAATCGCAATCATACAATCACAATCTCTGAAGTACAATCTCCTAAATACAATCATACAATCACAATTATATAATCATAATCATACTATGACAATCATACAATCACAATCATACAATCACAGTCACACAATCACAGTCATACAATCACAATCATACAACCACAATCAGACAATCACAATCATACAATCACTATCATACAATCACAATCGCACAACCACAATCAGACAATCACAATCATACAATCGCAATCATACAATCACAATCATACAATCACAATCATACAATCACAATCATACAATCACAATCATACAATCACAATCGTACAATTACAATCATACAATCACAATCACACAATCACAATCACACAATCACAATCATACAATCACAATCATACAATCGCAATCATACAATTACAATCTCCCAAACACAATCATGCAATCACAATCATACAATCGCAATCAAACAATCACAATCAGGCGATCGCAGTAATACGATCACAATCATACACTCACAATCATTCAATGACAATCATACAATCACAATCACTCAATCACAATCATACAATCACAATCATACAATCACAATCATACAATCAAAATCATACAATCGCAATCATACGATCACAATCATACGATCACAATCATACAATCGCAATCATACGATCACAATCATACAATCACAATCATACAATCGCAATCATACAATTACAATCTCCCAAACACAATCATGCAATCACAATCATACAATCATAATCATACAATCACAATCATACTATCACAATCATTCAATCACGATAATACAACCACAATCGTACAATCGCAATCGAACAATCACAACCATACGATCACAACCATACAATCACAATCATACAATCACAATCATGCACTCGCAATCATACAATCACAATCATAATATCACAATCACACAATCACAATCATACAATCACAATCATACAATCACAATCATACAATCACAACAATAGAACCATAATTATACAACCACAATCAAACGATCACAATCATACAATCACAATCATACAATCACAATCATACAATCACAATACTACAGTCACCATTATACAATCACAATCATACAATCACAATGATATAATCACAATCATGCAATCACAATCACAATCACAATCATACAATCACAATCATACAATCACAATCATACAATCATAATCATACAATCACAATCATACAATCACAATCATACAATCACAATCATACAATCACAATCATGCAATCGCAATCATACTATTACAATCTCCCAAATACAATCATACAATTACAATCATACAATCGCAATCATACTATCACAATCATACAATCAAAATCATACAATCGAAATCATACAATCACAATCATGCAATCGCAATCATACAGTTACAATCTCCCAAATACAATCTTCCAAATACAATCATACAATCACAGTCATACAATCACAATCATACAATCACAATCATGCAATCGCAATCATACAGTTACAATCTCCCAAATACAATCTTCCAAATGCAATCATACAATCACAGTCATACAATCATAATCATACAATGACAATCATACAATCACAATCATACAATCGCAGTCACACAATCACAGTCATACAATCACAATCATACAATCACAATCATACAATCACAATCATACAATCGAAATCATACAATCACTATCATACTATCACAAACATACTATCACAATAATACAATCAAAATCACACAATCACAATCATACAATCACAATCATACAATCACAATCATACAATCACAATCATACAATCACAATCATACTATCACAATCATAAAATCGCAATCGTACAATTACAATCATACATCCACAATCATACAATCACAATCGTACAATCACAATCATACAATCACAATCATAAAATCACAATCATACAATCACAATAATACAGTCACCATCACACAATCACAATCATACAATTACAAACTCCCAAATACAATCATACAATCACAATCATACGATTGCAGTCATACTATCACAATCATGCAGTCAAAATCATACAATCACAATCATACATTCGCAATCATGCAATCACAATCATACAATCACAATCATGCAATCACAATCATACAATCGCAATCTTACAATCGCAATCATACAATCACAATTATACAATCACAATCATACAATCACAATCATACAATCACAATCATACAATTACAATCATACAATCACAATCACACAATCACAATCACACAATCAGAATCATACAATCACAATCATACAATCACAATCACACAATCACAATCATACAATCACAATCATACAATCACAATCATACAATCACAATCATACAATCGCAGTCACACAATCACAGTCATACAATCACAATCATACAATCACAATCATACAATCGAAATCATACAATCACTATCATACTATCACAAACATACTATCACAATAATACAATCAAAATCACACAATCACAATCATACAATCACAATCATACAATCACAATCATACAATCACAATCATACAATCACAATCATACTATCACAATCATAAAATCGCAATCGTACAATTACAATCATACATCCACAATCATACAATCACAATCGTACAATCACAATCATACAATCACAATCATAAAATCACAATCATACAATCACAATAATACAGTCACCATCACACAATCACAATCATACAATTACAAACTCCCAAATACAATCATACAATCACAATCATACGATTGCAGTCATACTATCACAATCATACAATCATAATCATACAATCACAATCATACAATCACAATCGTACAATCACAATCATACAATCACAATCATACAATCACAATCATACAATCGCAATCATACAATTACAATCTCCCAAACACAATCATGCAATCACAATCATACAATCATAATCATACAATCACAATCATACAATCACAATCATACCATCACAATCATACAATCACAATCATACAATTACAATCTCCCAAATACAATCTCCCAAATACAATCATACAATCACAATCATACAATCACAATCATACAATCACAGTCATACAATCACAATCATACAATCACAGTCACACAATCACAGTCATACAATCACAATCATACAATCACAATCATACTATCACAATCATACAATCACAATCATACAATCACAATCATACAATCACAATCATACGATCACAGTCATATAATCACAATCATACAATCACAATCATACAATCGCAATCATACAATCACAATCTCTGAAGTACAATCTCCTAAATACAATCATACAATCACAATTATATAATCATAATCATACTATGACAATCATACAATCACAATCATACAATTACAATCATACAATCACAATCACACAATCACAATCACACAATCACAATCATACAATCACAATCATACAATCACAATCACACAATCACAATCATACAATCACAATCATACAATCACAATCATACAATCACAATCATACAATCACAATCATACAATCATAATCATACAATCACAATCATACAATCACAATCATACAATCACAATCATACAATCACAATCATACAATCGCAATCATACAATTACAATCTCCCAAACACAATCATGCAATCACAATCATACAATCATAATCATACAATCACAATCATACAATCACAATCATACCATCACAATCATACAATCACAATCATACAATTACAATCTCCCAAATACAATCTCCCAAATACAATCATACAATCACAATCATACAATCACAATCATACAATCACAGTCATACAATCACAATCATACAATCACAGTCACACAATCACAGTCATACAATCACAATCATACAATCACAATCATACTATCCCAATCATACAATCACAATCATACAATCACAATCATACAATCACAATCATACGATCACAGTCATATAATCACAATCATACAATCACAATCATACAATCGCAATCATACAATCACAATCTCTGAAGTACAATCTCCTAAATACAATCATACAATCACAATTATATAATCATAATCATACTATGACAATCATACAATCACAATCATACAATCACAGTCACACAATCACAGTCATACAATCACAATCATACAACCACAATCAGACAATCACAATCACACAATCGCAATCATACAATTACAATCTCCCAAACACAATCATGCAATCACAATCATACAATCATAATCATACAATCACAATCATACAATCACAATCATACCATCACAATCATACAATCACAATCATACAATTACAATCTCCCAAATACAATCTCCCAAATACAATCATACAATCACAATCATACAATCACAATCATACAATCACAGTCATACAATCACAATCATACAATCACAGTCACACAATCACAGTCATACAATCACAATCATACAATCACAATCATACTATCACAATCATACAATCACAATCGTACAATTACAATCATACAATCACAATCACACAATCACAATCACACAATCACAATCATACAATCACAATCATACAATCACAATCACACAATCACAATCATACAATCACAATCATACAATCACAATCATACAATCACAATCATACAATCACAATCATACAATCACAATCATACAACCATAATCATACAATCACAATCATACAATCACAATCATACAATCACAATCATACAATCGCAATCATACAATTACAATCTCCCAAACACAATCATGCAATCACAATCATACAATCGCAATCAAACAATCACAATCAGGCGATCGCAGTAATACGATCACAATCATACACTCACAATCATTCAATGACAATCATACAATCACAATCACTCAATCACAATCATACAATCACAATCATACAATCACAATCATACAATCAAAATCATACAATCGCAATCATACGATCACAATCATACGATCACAATCATACAATCGCAATCATACGATCACAATCATACGATCACAATCATACAATCACAACCATACAATCACAATCATACGATGACAATCATACAATTACTACTATACAATCATAATCATACAAAAACAATCATACAATCACAATCATACAATCACAATAATGCAATCACAATCATACAATCACAATACTACAATCGCCATTATACAATCACAATCATACAATGACAATCATATAATCACAATCATACAATCACAATCATACAAACACAATCATACAATCACAATCATACAATCACAATCATACAATCAAAATCATACAATCGCAATCATATGATCACAATCATACGATCACAATCATACAATCACAATCATACCATCACAACCATACAATCACAATCATACGATGACAATCATACAACTACTACTATACAATCATAATCATACAAAAACAATCATACAATCACAATCATACAATCACAATCATGTAATCACAATAATACAATCACAATCATACAATCATAATCATACAATCACAATCATACAATCACAATCATACAATCACAATCATACAATCACAATCATACAATCACAATCATACAATCGCAATCATACAATTACAATCTCCCAAACACAATCATGCAATCACAATCATACAATCATAATCATACAATCACAATCATACTATCACAATCATTCAATCACGATAATACAACCACAATCGTACAATCGCAATCGAACAATCACAACCATACGATCACAACCATACAATCACAATCATACAATCACAATCATGCACTCGCAATCATACAATCACAATCATAATATCACAATCACACAATCACAATCATACAATCACAATCATACAATCACAATCATACAATCACAACAATAGAACCATAATTATACAACCACAATCAAACGATCACAATCATACAATCACAATCATACAATCACAATCATACAATCACAATACTACAGTCACCATTATACAATCACAATCATACAATCACAATGATATAATCACAATCATGCAATCACAATCACAATCACAATCATACAATCACAATCATACAATCACAATCATACAATCATAATCATACAATCACAATCATACAATCACAATCATACAATCACAATCATACAATCACAATCATACAATCACAATCATGCAATCGCAATCATACTATTACAATCTCCCAAATACAATCATACAATTACAATCATACAATCGCAATCATACTATCACAATCATACAATCAAAATCATACAATCGAAATCATACAATCACAATCATGCAATCGCAATCATACAGTTACAATCTCCCAAATACAATCTTCCAAATACAATCATACAATCACAGACATACAATCACAATCATACAATCACAATCATGCAATCGCAATCATACAATCGCAGTCACACAATCACAGTCATACAATCACAATCATACAATCACAATCATACTATCACAATCATAAAATCGCAATCGTACAATTACAATCATACATCCACAATCATACAATCACAATCGTACAATCACAATCATACAATCACAATCATAAAATCACAATCATACAATCACAATCATACAATCACAATCATACAATCACAATCATACAATCACAATCATACAATTACAATCATACAATCACAATCACACAATCACAATCACACAATCAGAATCATACAATCACAATCATACAATCACAATCACACAATCACAATCATACAATCACAATCATACAATCACAATCATACAATCACAATCATACAATCGCAGTCACACAATCACAGTCATACAATCACAATCATACAATCACAATCATACAATCGAAATCATACAATCACTATCATACTATCACAAACATACTATCACAATAATACAATCAAAATCACACAATCACAATCATACAATCACAATCATACAATCACAATCATACAATCACAATCATACAATCACAATCATACTATCACAATCATAAAATCGCAATCGTACAATTACAATCATACATCCACAATCATACAATCACAATCGTACAATCACAATCATACAATCACAATCATAAAATCACAATCATACAATCACAATAATACAGTCACCATCACACAATCACAATCATACAATTACAAACTCCCAAATACAATCATACAATCACAATCATACGATTGCAGTCATACTATCACAATCATACAATCATAATCATACAATCACAATCATACAATCACAATCATACAATCACAATCATACAATCACAATCATACAATCACAATCATACAATCGCAATCATACAATTACAATCTCCCAAACACAATCATGCAATCACAATCATACAATCATAATCATACAAGCACAATCATACAATCACAATCATACCATCACAATCATACAATCACAATCATACAATTACAATCTCCCAAATACAATCTCCCAAATACAATCATACAATCACAATCATACAATCACAATCATACAATCACAGTCATACAATCGCAATCATACAATCACAGTCACACAATCACAATCATACAATCGCAATCATACAATCACAATCTCCCAAATACAATCTCCTAAATACAATCATACAATCACAATTATATAATCATAATCATACAATGACAATCATACAATCACAATCATACAATCACAGTCACACAATCATAGTCATACAATCACAATCATACAACCACAATCAGACAATCACAATCATACAATCACTATCATACAATCACAATCGCACAACCACAATCAGACAATCACAATCATACAATCGCAATCATACAATCACAATCATACAATCACAATCATACAATCACAATCATACAATCACAATCGTACAATCACAATCGTACAATTACAATCATACAATCACAATCACACAACCACAATCACACAATCACAATCATACAATCACAATCATACAATCACAATCACACAATCACAATCATACAATCACAATCATACAATCACAATCATACAATCACAATCATACAATCACAATCATACAACCATAATCATACAATCACAATCATACAATCACAATCATACAATCACAATCATACAATCACAATCATACAATCGCAATCATACAATTACAATCTCCCAAACACAATCATGCAATCACAATCATACAATCGCAATCAAACAATCACAATCAGACGAACGCAGTAATACGATCACAATCATACACTCACAATCATTCAATCACAATCATACAATCACAATCACTCAATCACAATCATACAATCACAGTCATACAATCACAATCATACAATCAAAATCATACAATCGCAATCATACGATCACAATCATACGATCACAATCATACAATCGCAATCATACGATCACAATCATACGATCACAATCATACAATCACAACCATACAATCACAATCATACGATGACAATCATACAATTACTACTATACAATCATAATCATACAAAAACAATCATACAATCACAATCATACAATCACAATAATACAATCACAATCATACAATCACAATACTACAATCGCCATTATACAATCACAATCATACAATGACAATCATATAATCACAATCATACAATCACAATGATACAATCACAATCATACAATCACAATCATACAAACACAATCATACAATCACAATCATACAATCACAATCATACAATCAAAATCATACAATCGCAATCATATGATCACAATCATACGATCACAATCATACAATCACAATCATACCATCACAACCATACAATCACAATCATACGATGACAATCATAAAATTACTACTATACAATCATAATCATACAAAAACAATCATACTATCACAATCATACAATCACAATCATGTAATCACAATAATACAATCACAATCATACAATCATAATCATACAATCACAATCATACAATCACAATCATACAATCACAATCATACAATCACAATCATACAATCACAATCATACAATCACAATCATACAATCACAATCATACAATCACAATCATACAATCGCAATCATACAATTACAATCTCCCAAACACAATCATGCAATCACAATCATACAATCATAATCATACAATCACAATCATACTATCACAATCATTCAATCACGATAATACAACCACAATCGTACAATCGCAATCGAACAATCACAACCATACGATCACAACCATAAAATCACAATCATACATTCACAGTCATGCACTCGCAATCATACAATCACAATCATAATATCACAATCACACAATCACAATCATACAATCCCAATCATACAATCACAATCATACAATCACAATAATAGAACCATAATTATACAACCACAATCAAACGATCACAATCATACAATCACAATCATACAATCACAATCATACAATCACAATACTACAGTCACCATTATACAATCACAATCATACAATCACAATGATATAATCACAATCATGCAATCACAATCACAATCACAATCATACAATCACAAGCATACAATCACAATACTACAGTCGCCATTATACAATCACAATCATACAATGACAATCATATAATCACAATCATACAATCACAACGATACAATCACAATCATACAATCACAATCATACAATCACAGTCATACAATCACAATCGCACAACCACAATCAGACAATCACAATCATAAAATCGCAATCATACAATCACAATCATACAATCACAATCATAAAATCACACAATCACAGTCATACAATCACAATCATACAATCACAATCATACTATCACAATCATACAATCACAATCATACAATCACAATCATACAATCACAGTCATACAATCACAATCATACAATCACAATCATACTATCACAATCATTCAATCACGATAATACAACCACAATCGTACAATCGCAATCGAACAATCACAACCATACGCTCACAATCATACAATCACAACCATACAATCACAATCATGCACTCGCAATCATACAATCACAATCATAATATCACAATCACACAATCACAATCATACAATCACAATCATACAATCACAATCATACAATCACAATCATACAATCACAATAATAGAACCATAATTATACAACCACAATCAAACGATCACAATCATACAATCACAATCATACAATCACAATCATACAATCACAATCATACAATCACAATCATACAATCACAATCATACAATCACAATACTACAGTCACCATTATACAATCACAATCATACAATCACAATGATATAATCACAATCATGCAATCACAATCACAATCACAATCATACAATCACAAGCATACAATCACAATACTGCAGTCGCCATTATACAATCACAATCATACAATGACAATCATATAATCACAATCACACAATCACAGTCATACAATCACAATCATACAATCACAATCATACTATCACAATCATACAATCACAATCATACAATCACAATCATACAATCACAATCATACAATCACAATCGCACAACCACAATCAGACAATCACAATCATACAATCACTATCATACAATCACAACCATACAATCACAATCATACAATCACAATCATACAACCACAATCAGACAATCACAATCATACAATCACAATCATACAATCATAATCATACAATCACAATCATACAATTACAATCTCCCAAACACAATCTCCCAAATACAATCATACAATCACAATCATACAATCACAATCATACAATCACAATCATACAATCACAATCATACAATCACAATCATACAATCACAATCATACAATCAAAATCATGCAATCGCAATCATACGATGACAATCATACAATCAAAATCATACAATCACAATCATACAATCGAAGTCATACAATCACTATCATACTATCACAAACATACTATCACAATAATACAATCACAATCATACAATCAAAATCACACAATCACAATCATACAATCACAATCATACAATCGCAATCATACAATCACAATCATACTATCGCAATCATACAATCACAATCATACCATCACAATCACACAATCACAATCATACAATCACAATCATACAATCACAATCATACAATCACAATCATACAATCACAATCATACAATCATAATCATACAATCACAATCATACAATCACAATCATACAATCACAATCATACAATCACAATCATACAATCACAATCATACAATCGCAATCATACAATTACAATCTCCCAAACACAATCATGCAATCACAATCATACAATCATAATCATACAACCACAATCATACCATCACAATCATACAATCACAATCATACAATCACAATCATACAATTACAATCTCCCAAATACAATCTCCCAAATACAATCATACAATCGCAATCATACAATCACAATCATACAATCACAGTCATACAATCGCAATCATACAATCACAGTCACACAATCACAATCATACAATCGCAATCATACAATCACAATCTCCCAAATACAATCTCCTAAATACAATCATACAATCACAATTATATAATCATAATCATACAATGACAATCATACAATCACAATCATACAATCACAGTCACACAATCATAGTCATACAATCACAATCATACAACCACAATCAGACAATCACAATCATACAATCACTATCATACAATCACAATCGCACAACCACAATCAGACAATCACAATCATACAATCGCAATCATACAATCACTATCATACAATCACAATCATACAATCACAATCATACAATCACAATCGTACAATCACAATCGTACAATTACAATCATACAATCACAATCACACAACCACAATCACACAATCACAATCATACAATCACAATCATACAATCACAATCACACAATCACAATCATACAATCACAATCATACAATCACAATCATACAATCACAATCATACAATCACAATCATACAACCATAATCATACAATCACAATCATACAATCACAATCATACAATCACAATCATACAATCACAATCATACAATCGCAATCATACAATTACAATCTCCCAAACACAATCATGCAATCACAATCATACAATCATAATCATACAATCACAATCATACTATCACAATCATTCAATCACGATAATACAACCACAATCGTACAATCGCAATCGAACAATCACAACCATACGATCACAACCATACAATCACAATCATACAATCACAATCATGCACTCGCAATCATACAATCACAATCATAATATCACAATCACACAATCACAATCATACAATCACAATCATACAATCACAATCATTCAATCACAATCATACAATCACAATAATAGAACCATAATTATACAACCACAATCAAACGATCACAATCATACAATCACAATCATACAATCACAATCATACAATCACAATCATACAATCACAATCATACAATCACAATCATACAATCACAATCATACAATCACAATACTACAGTCACCATTATACAATCACAATCATACAATCACAATGATATAATCACAATCATGCAATCACAATCACAATCACAATCATACAATCACAAGCATACAATCACAATACTGCAGTCGCCATTATACAATCACAATCAAACAATGACAATCATATAATCACAATCACACAATCACAGTCATACAATCACAATCATACAATCACAATCATACTATCACAATCATACAATCACAATCATACAATCACAATCATACAATCACAATCATACAATCACAATCGCACAACCACAATCAGACAATCACAATCATACAATCACTATCATACAATCACAATCATACAATCACAATCATACAATCACAATCATACAACCACAATCAGACAATCACAATCATACAATCACAATCATACAATCATAATCATACAATCACAATCATACAATTACAATCTCCCAAACACAATCTCCCAAATACAATCATACAATCACAATCATACAATCACAATCATACAATCACAATCATACAATCACAATCATACAATCACAATCATACAATCAAAATCATGCAATCGCAATCATACGATGACAATCATACAATCACAATCATACAATCGAAATCATACAATCACTATCATACTATCACAAACATACTATCACAATAATACAATCACAATCATACAATCAAAATCACACAATCACAATCATACAATCACAATCATACAATCACAATCATACAATCACAATCATACTATCGCAATCATACAATCACAATCATACCATCACAATCATACAATTACAGTCATACAATCACAATCATACAATCAGAATCATACAATCACAATCATACAATCACAATCATACAATCACAATCATACAATCACAATCATACAATCACAATCATACAATCACAATCATACAATCACAATCATACAATCACAATCATACAATCACAATCATACAATCAAAATCAAGCAATCGCAATCATACGATGACAATCATCCGATCACAATCATACAATCACAATCATAAAATCGCAATCGTACAATTACAATCATACAGTCACAATCATACAATCACAATGATACAATCACAATCATACAATCACAATCATACATTCGCAATCATACAATCACAATCATACAATCACAATCATACATTCAAAATCATGCAATCACAATCATACAATCACAATCATGCAATCACAATCATACAATCACAATCATACAAGCACAATCATACAATCATAATCATACAATCACAATCATACAATCACAATCATACAATCAAATCATACAATCATAATCATACAATCACAATCATACAATCGCAATCATACAATCACAATCATCCAATCACAATCATGCAATCATAATCATACAATCACAATCATACAATCACAATCATACAATTACAGTCATACAATCACAATCATACAATCACAATCATACAATCACAATCATAAAATCACAATCATACAATCACAATAATACAGTCACCATCACACAATCACAATCATACAATTACAATCTCCCAAATACAATCATACAATCACAATCATACATTCAAAATCATGCATCATACAATCACAATCACAATCATACAATCACAATCATGCAATCACAATCATACAATCGCAATCATACAATCGCAATCATACAATCACAATTATACAATCACAGTCATACAATCACAATCATACAATCACAATCATACAATCACAATCATACAATCAAAATCATGCAATCGCAATCATACGATGACAATCATAAAATCAAAATCATACAATCACAATCATACAATCGAAATCATACAATCACTATCATACTATCACAAACATACTATCACAATAATACAATCAAAATCACACAATCACAATCATACAATCACAATCATACAATCACAATCATACAATCACAATCATACCATCACAATCATACAATTACAATCATACAATCACAATCATACAATCACAATCATACAATCACAATCATACAATCACAGTCATACAATCACAATCATACAATCACAATCATACAATCACAATCATACAATCACAATCATACAATCACAATCATACAATCAAAATCATGCAATCGCAATCATACGATGACAATCATCCGATCACAATCATACAATCACAATCATAAAATCGCAATCGTACAATTACAATCATACAGTCACAATCATAAAATAACAATCGTACAATCACAATCATACAATCACAATCATAAAATCACAATCATACAATCACAATAATACAGTCACCATCACGCAATCACAATCATACAATTACAATCTCCCAAATACAATCATACAATCACAATCATACGATCGCAGTCATACTATCACAATCATGCAGTCAAAATCATACAATCACAATCATACAAAAACAATCATACAATCACAATGATACAATCACAATCATACAATCACAATCATACATTCGCAATCATACAATCACAATCATACAATCACAATCATACATTCAAAATCATGCAATCACAATCATACAATCACAATCATGCAATCACAATCATACAATCAAATCATACAATCATAATCATACAATCACAATCATACAATCGCAATCATACAATCACAATCATACAATCACAATCATTCAATCATATTCATACAATCACAATCATACAATCACAATCATACAATTACAATCATACAATCACAATCACACAATCACAATCACACAATCACAATCATACAATCACAATCATACAATCACAATCACACAATCACAATCATACAATCACAATCATACAATCACAATCATACAATCACAATCATACAATCACAATCATACAATCATAATCATACAATCACAATCATACAATCACAATCATACAATCACAATCATACAATCACAATCATACAATCACAATCATACAATCACAATCATACAATCACAATCATACAATCACAATCATACAATCGCAATCATACAATTACAATCTCCCAAACACAATCATGCAATCACAATCATACAATCATAATCATACAATCACAATCATACAATCACAATCATACCATCACAATCATACAATCACAATCATACAATCAAATCATACAATCATAATCATACAATCACAATCATACAATCACAATCATACAATCACAATCATACAATCACAATCATACAATCACAATCATACAATCATAATCATACAATCACAATCATACAATCACAATCATACAATCACAATCATACAATCACAATCATACAATCACAATCATACAATCACAATCATACAATCACAATCATACAATCACAAACATACAATCACAATCATACAATCGCAATCATACAATTACAATCTCCCAAACACAATCATGCAATCACAATCATACAATCATAATCATACAATCACAATCATACAATCACAATCATACCATCACAATCATACAATCACAATCATACAATCAAATCATACAATCATAATCATACAATCACAATCATACAATTACAATCTCAGAAATACAATCTCCCAAATACAATCATACAATCACAATCATACAATCACAATCATACAATCACAGTCATACAATCACAATCATACAATCACAGTCACACAATCACAGTCATACAATCACAATCATACAATCACAATCATACTATCACAATCATACAATCACAATCATACAATCACAATCATACAATCACAATCATACGATCACAGTCATACAATCACAATCATACAATCACAATCATACAATCGTAATCATACAATCACAATCTCCCAAATACAATCTCCTAAATACAATCATACAATCACAATTATATAATCATAATCATACAATGACAATCATACAATCACAATCATACAATCACAGTCACACAATCACAGTCATACAATCACAATCATACAACCACAATCAGACAATCACAATCATACAATCACTATCATACAATCACAATCGCACAACCACAATCAGACAATCACAATCATACAATCGCAATCATACAATAACAATCATACAATCACAATCATACAATCACAATCATACAATCACAATCATACAATCACAATCATACAATTACAATCATACAATCACAATCACACAATCACAATCACACAATCACAATCATACAATCACAATCATACAATCACAATCATACAATCACAATCACACAATCACAATCATACAATCACAATGATACAATCACAATCACTCAATCACAATCATACAATCACAATCATACAATCACAATCATACAATCACAATCATACAATCACAATCATACAATCACAATCATACAATCACAATCATACAATCAAAATCATACAATCGCAGTCATACGATCACAATCATACGATCACAATCATACAATCGCAATCATACGATCACAGTCATACGAACACAATCATACAATCACAATCATACAATCACAATCATCCAATCACAATCATGCAATCATAATCATACAATCACAATCATACAATCACAATCATACAATTACAGTCATACAATCACAATCACACAATCACAATCACACAATCACAATCACACAATCACAATCATACAATCACAATCACACAATCACAATCATACAATCACAATCATACAATCACAATCATACAATCACAATCATACAATCACAATCATACAATCATAATCATACAATCACAATCATACAATCACAATCATACAATCACAATCATACAATCACAATCATACAATCGCAATGATACAATTACAATCTCCCAAACACAATCATGCAATCACAATCATACAATCATAATCATACAATCACAATCATACAATAACAATCATACCATCACAATCATACAATCACAATCATACAATCAAATCATACAATCATAATCATACAATCACAATCATACAATTACAATCTCCCAAATACAATCTCCCCAATACAATCATACAATCACAATCATACAATCACAGTCATACATTCACAGTCATACAATCAGAATCATACAATCACAGTCACACAATCACAGTCATACAATCACAATCATACAATCACAATCATACTATCACAATCATACAATCACAATCATACAATCACAATCATACAATCACAATCATACAATCACAGTCATACAATCACAATCATACAATCACAATCATACAATCGCAATCATACAATCACAATCTCCCAAATACAATCTCCTAAATACAATCATACAATCACAATTATATAATAATAATCATACAATGACAATCATACAATCACAATCATACAATCATAGTCACACAATCACAGTCATACAATCACAATCATGCAACCACAATCAGACAATCACAATCATACAATCACTATCATACAATCACAATCGCACAACCACAATCAGACAATCACAATCATACAATCGCAATCATACAATCACAATCATACAATCACAATCATACAATCACAATCATACAATCACAATCATACAATTACAATCATACAATCACAATCACACAATCACAATCACACAATCACAATCATACAATCACAATCGCACAACCACAATCAGACAATCACAATCATACAATCGCAATCATACAATCACAATCATACAATCACAATCATACAATCACAATCACACAATCACAGTCATACAATCACAATCATACAATCACAATCATACTATCACAATCATACAATCACAATCATACCATCACAATCATACAATCACAATCATACAATCAAATCATACAATCACAATCATACAATCACAATCATACAATCACAATCATACAATCATAATCATACAATCAGAATCATACAATCACAATCATACAATCACAGTCATACAATCACAATCATACAATCACAATCATGCAATCGCAATCATACAGTTACAATCTCCCAAATACAATCTTCCAAATACAATCATACAATCACAGTCATACAATCATAATCATACAATGACAATCATACAATCACAATCATACAATCGCAGTCACACAATCACAGTCATACAATCACAATCATACAATCACAATCATACAATCACAATCATACAATCACAATCGCACAACCACAATCAGACAATCACAATCATACAATCACTATCATACAATCACAATCATACAATCATAATCATACAATCACAATCATACAATTACAATCTCCCAAATACAGTCTCCCAAATACAATCATACAATCACAATCATACAATCACAATCATACAATCACAATCATACAATCACAATCATACAATCACAATCATACAATCACAATCATACAATCACAATCATACAATCACAATCATACAATCACAATCATACAATCACAATCATGCAATCGCAATCATACAGTTACAATCTCCCAAATACAATCTTCCAAATACAATCATACAATCACAATCATACAATCACAATCATACACTCACAATCATACAATCAGAATCATACAATCACAATCATACAATCACAGTCATACAATCACAATCATACAATCACAATCATACAATCACAATCATACAATCACAATCATACAATCACAATCATACAATCACAATCATACAATCACAATCATACAATCACAATCATGCAATCGCAATCATACTATTACAATCTCCCAAATACAATCATACAATTACAATCATACAATCGCAATCATACTATCACAATCATACAATCAAAATCATACAATCGAAATCATACAATCACTATCATACTATCACAAACATACTATCACAATAATACAATGACAATCATACAATCACAGTCATACAATCACAATCATACAATCACAATCATACAATCAAAATCATGCAATCGCAATCATACGATGACAATCATACAATCAAAATCATACAATCACAATCATACAATCGAAATCATACAATCACTATCATACTATCACAAACATACTATCACAATAATACAATCAAAATCACACAATCACAATCATACAATCACAATCATACAATCACAATCATACAATCACAATCATACAATCACAATCATACAATCACAATCATACTATCGCAATCATACAATCACAATCATACCATCACAATCATACAATTACAATCATACAATCACAATCATACAATCACAATCATACAATCACAATCATACAATCACAGTCATACAATCACAATCATACAATCACAATCATACAATCACAATCATACAGTCACAATCATACAATCACAATCATACAATCAAAGTCATGCAATCGCAATCATACGATGACAATCATCCGATCACAATCATACAATCACAATCATAAAATCGCAATCGTACAATTACAATCATACAGTCACAATCATACAATCACAATCGTACAATCACAATCATACAATCACAATCATAAAATCACAATCATACAATCACAATAATACAGTCACCATCACGCAATCACAATCATACAATTACAATCTCCCAAATACAATCATACAATCACAATCAAACGATCGCAGTCATACTATCACAATCATGCAGTCAAAATCATACAATCACAATCATACAAAAACAATCATACAATCACAATGATACAATCACAATCATACAATCACAATCATACATTCGCAATCATACAATCACAATCATACAATCACAATCATGCAATCGCAATCATACTATTACAATCTCCCAAATACAATCATACAATTACAATCATACAATCGCAATCATACTATCACAATCATACAATCAAAATCATACAATCGAAATCATACAATCACTATCATACTATCACAAACATACTATCACAATAATACAATGACAATCATACAATCACAATCATACAATCACAATCATAAAATCACAATCATACAATCACAATAATACAGTCACCATCACGCAATCACAATCATACAATTACAATCGCCCAAATACAATCATACAATCACAATCATACATTCAAAATCATGCATCATACAATCACAATCACAATCATACAATCACAATCATTCAATCACAATCATACAATCGCAATCATACAATCGCAATCATACAATCACAATTATACAATCACAGTCATACAATCACAATCATACAATCACAATCATACAATCACAATCATACAATCACAATCATACAATCAAAATCATGCAATCGCAATCATACGATGACAATCATACAATCAAAATCATACAATCACAATCATACAATCGAAATCATACAATCACTATCATACTATCACAAACATACTATCACAATAATACAATCAAAATCACACAATCACAATCATACAATCACAATCATACAATCACAATCATACAATCACAATCATACTATCGCAATCATAAAATCACAATCATACCATCACAATCATACAATTACAATCATACAATCACAATCATACAATCACAATCATACAATCACAATCATACAATCACAATCATGCAATCACAGTCATACAATCACAATCATACCATCACAATCATACAATCACAATCATACAATCACAATCATACAATCACAATCATACAATCACAATCATACAATCAAAGTCATGCAATCGCAATCATACGATGACAATCATCCGATCACAATCATACAATCACAATCATAAAATCGCAATCGTACAATTACAATCATACAGTCACAATCATACAATCACAATCGTACAATCACAATCATACAATCACAATCATAAAATCACAATCATACAATCACAATAATACAGTCACCATCACGCAATCACAATCATACAATTACAATCTCCCAAATACAATCATACAATCACAATCAAACGATCGCAGTCATACTATCACAATCATGCAGTCAAAATCATACAATCACAATCATACAAAAACAATCATACAATCACAATGATACAATCACAATCATACAATCACAATCATACATTCGCAATCATACAATCACAATCATACAATCACAATCATACATTCAAAATCATGCAATCACAATCATACAATCACAATCATGCAATCACAATCATACAATCAAATCATACAATCATAATCATACAATCACAATCATACAATCGCAATCATACAATCATAATCATACAATCACAATCATTCAATCATAATCATACAATCACAATCATACAATCACAATCATACAATTACAATCATACAATCACAATCACACAATCACAATCACACAATCACAATCATACAATCACAATCATACAATCACAATCACACAATCACAATCATACAATCACAATCATACAATCACAATCATACAATCACAATCATACAATCACAATCATACAATCATAATCATACAATCACAATCATACAATCACAATCATACAATCACAATCATACAATCACAATCATACAATCACAATCATACAATCACAATCATACAATCACAGTCATACAATCACAATCATACAATCACAGTCACACAATCACAGTCATACAATCACAATCATACAATCACAATCATACTATCACAATCATACAATCACAATCATACAATCACAATCATACAATCACAATCATACGATCACAGTCATACAATCACAATCATACAATCACAATCATACAATCACAATCATACAATCGTAATCATACAATCACAATCTCCCAAATACAATCTCCTAAATACAATCATACAATCACAATTATATAATCATAATCATACAATGACAATCATACAATCACAATCATACAATCACAGTCACACAATCACAGTCATACAATCACAATCATACAACCACAATCAGACAATCACAATCATACAATCACTATCATACAATCACAATCGCACAACCACAATCAGACAATCACAATCATACAATCGCAATCATACAATAACAATCATACAATCACAATCATACAATCACAATCATACAATCACAATCATACAATCACAATCATACAATTACAATCATACAATCACAATCACACAATCACAATCACACAATCACAATCATACAATCACAATCATACAATCACAATCATACAATCACAATCACACAATCACAATCATACAATCACAATGATACAATCACAATCACTCAATCACAATCATACAATCACAATCATACAATCACAATCATACAATCACAATCATACAATCAAAATCATACAATCGCAGTCATACGATCACAATCATACGATCACAATCATACAATCGCAATCATACGATCACAGTCATACGATCACAATCATACAATCACAATCATACAATCACAATCATCCAATCACAATCATGCAATCATAATCATACAATCACAATCATACAATCACAATCATACAATTACAGTCATACAATCACAATCACACAATCACAATCACACAATCACAATCACACAATCACAATCATACAATCACAATCACACAATCACAATCATACAATCACAATCATACAATCACAATCATACAATCACAATCATACAATCACAATCATACAATCACAATCATACAATCATAATCATACAATCACAATCATACAATCACAATCATACAATCACAATCATACAATCACAATCATACAATCACAATCATACAATCACAATCATACAATCGCAATGATACAATTACAATCTCCCAAACACAATCATGCAATCACAATCATACAATCATAATCATACAATCACAATCATACAATCACAATCATACAATCACAATCATACAATCACAATCATACAATTACAATCATACAATCACAATCACACAATCACAATCACACAATCACAATCATACAATCACAATCGCACAACCACAATCAGACAATCACAATCATACAATCGCAATCATACAATCACAATCATACAATCACAATCATACAATCACAATCACACAATCACAGTCATACAATCACAATCATACAATCACAATCATACTATCACAATCATACAATCACAATCATACCATCACAATCATACAATCACAATCATACAATCAAATCATACAATCACAATCATACAATCACAATCATACAATCACAATCGTACAATCACAATCATACAATCACAATCATACAATCACAATCATACAATCACAATCATACAATCACAATCATACAATCACAATCATACAATCACAATCATGCAATCGCAATCATACAGTTACAATCTCCCAAATACAATCTTCCAAATACAATCATACAATCACAATCATACAATCACAATCATACAATCACAATCATACAATCAGAATCATACAATCACAATCATACAATCACAGTCATACAATCACAATCATACAATCACAATCATACAATCACAATCATACAATCACAATCATACAATCACAATCATACAATCACAATCATACAATCACAATCATGCAATCGCAATCATACTATTACAATCTCCCAAATACAATCATACAATTACAATCATACAATCGCAATCATACTATCACAATCATACAATCAAAATCATACAATCGAAATCATACAATCACTATCATACTATCACAAACATACTATCACAATAATACAATGACAATCATACAATCACAATCATACAATCACAATCATAAAATCACAATCATACAATCACAATAATACAGTCACCATCACGCAATCACAATCATACAATTACAATCTCCCAAATACAATCATACAATCACAATCATACATTCAAAATCATGCATCATACAATCACAATCACAATCATACAATCACAATCATTCAATCACAATCATACAATCGCAATCATACAATCGCAATCATACAATCACAATTATACAATCACAGTCATACAATCACAATCATACAATCACAATCATACAATCACAATCATACAATCAAAATCATGCAATCGCAATCATACGATGACAATCATACAATCAAAATCATACAATCACAATCATACAATCGAAATCATACAATCACTATCATACTATCACAAACATACTATCACAATAATACAATCAAAATCACACAATCACAATCATACAATCACAATCATACAATCACAATCATACAATCACAATCATACAATCACAATCATACTATCGCAATCATACAATCACAATCATACCATCACAATCATACAATTACAATCATACAATCACAATCATACAATCACAATCATACAATCACAATCATACAATCACAGTCATACAATCACAATCATACAATCACAATCATACAATCACAATCATACAGTCACAATCATACAATCACAATCATACAATCAAAGTCATGCAATCGCAATCATACGATGACAATCATCCGATCACAATCATACAATCACAATCATAAAATCGCAATCGTACAATTACAATCATACAGTCACAATCATACAATCACAATCGTACAATCACAATCATACAATCACAATCATAAAATCACAATCATACAATCACAATAATACAGTCACCATCACGCAATCACAATCATACAATTACAATCTCCCAAATACAATCATACAATAACAATCAAACGATCGCAGTCATACTATCACAATCATGCAGTCAAAATCATACAATCACAATCATACAAAAACAATCATACAATCACAATGATACAATCACAATCATACAATCACAATCATACATTCGCAATCATACAATCACAATCATACAATCACAATCATACATTCAAAATCATGCAATCACAATCATACAATCACAATCATGCAATCACAATCATACAATCAAATCATACAATCATAATCATACAATCACAATCATACAATCGCAATCATACAATCATAATCATACAATCACAATCATTCAATCATAATCATACAATCACAATCATACAATCACAATCATACAATTACAATCATACAATCACAATCACACAATCACAATCACACAATCACAATCATACAATCACAATCATACAATCACAATCACACAATCACAATCATACAATCACAATCATACAATCACAATCATACAATCACAATCATACAATCACAATCATACAATCACAATCATACAATCATAATCATACAATCACAATCATACAATCACAATCATACAATCACAATCATACAATCACAATCATACAATCACAATCATACAATCGCAATCATACAATTACAATCTCCCAAACACAATCATGCAATCACAATCATACAATCATAATCATACAATCACAATCATACAATCACAATCATACCATCACAATCATACAATCACAATCATACAATCAAATCATACAATCATAATCATACAATCACAATCATACAATTACAATCTCAGAAATACAATCTCCCAAATACAATCATACAATCACAATCATACAATCACAATCATACAATCACAGTCATACAATCACAATCATACAATCACAGTCACACAATCACAGTCATACAATCACAATCATACAATCACAATCATACTATCACAATCATACAATCACAATCATACTATTACAATCATACGATTACAGTAATACAATCACAATCATACAATCACAATCATACAATCGTAATCATACAATCACAATCTCCCAAATACAATCTCCTAAATACAATCATACAATCACAATTATATAATCATAATCATACAATGACAATCATACAATCACAATCACACAATCACAGTCACACAATCACAGTCATACAATCACAATCATACAACCACAATCAGACAATCACAATCATACAATCACTATCATACAATCACAATCGCACAACCACAATCAGACAATCACAATCATACAATCGCAATCATACAATCACAATCATACAATCACAATCATACAATCACAATCATACAATCACAATCATACAATCACAATCATACAATTACAATCATACAATCACAATCACACAATCACAATCACACAATCACAATCATACAATCACAATCATACAATCACAATCATACAATCACAATCACACAATCACAATCATACAATCACAATCATACAATCACAATCACTCAATCACAATCATACAATCACAATCATACAATCACAATCATACAATCACAATCATACAATCAAAATCATACAATCGCAGTCATACGATCACAATCATACGATCACAATCATACAATCGCAATCATACGATCACAATCATACGATCACAATCATACAATCACAACCATACAATCACAATCATACGATGACAATCATACAATTACTACTATACAATCATAATCATACAAAAACAATCATACAATCACAATCATACAATCACAATCATACAATCAAAATCATGCAATCGCAATCATACGATGACAATCATCCGACCACAATCATCCAATCGCAATCGTACAATTACAATCATACAATCACAATCATAAAATCACAATCATACAATCACAATAATACAGTCACCATCACACAATCACAATCATACAATTACAATCTCCCAAATACAATCATACAACCACAATCATACAATCACAGTCATACAATCACAATCATACAGTCACAATCATACAAACGCAATCATACAATTACAATCTCCCAAATACAATCTTCCAAATACCATCATACAATCACAATCATACAATCATAATCATACAATGACAATCATACAATCACAATCATACAATCACAGTCACACAATCACAGTCATACAATCACAATCATACAACCACAATCAGACAATCACAATCATACAATCACAATCATACAATCACAATCGCACAACCACAATCAGACAATCACAATCATACAACCGCATTCATACAATCACAATCATACAATCACAATCATACAATCGCAAACATACAATCACAATCATACAATCACAATCATACAATCACAATCATACAAACACAATCATACAATCACAATCATACAATCACAATCATACAATCAAAATCATACAATCGCAATCATACGATCACAATCATACGATCACAATCATACAATCACAATCATACCATCACAACCATACAATCACAATCATACGATGACAATCATACAATTACTACTATACAATCATAATCATACAAAAACAATCATACAATCACAATCATACAATCACAATCATGTAATCACAATAATACAATCACAATCATACAATCATAATCATACAATCACAATCATACAATTACAATCTCCCAAACACAATCATGCAATCACAATCATACAATCATAATCATACAATCACAATCATACTATCACAATCATTCAATCACGATAATACAACCACAATCGTACAATCGCAATCGAACAATCACAACCATACGATCACAATCATACGATCACAATGATACAATCACAATCATACAATCACAATCATACAAACACAATCATACAATCACAATCATACAATCACAATCATACAATCAAAATCATACAATCGCAATCATACGATCACAATCATACGATCACAATCATACAATCACAATCATACCATCACAACCATACAATCACAATCATACGATGACAGTCATACAATTACTACTATACAATCATAATCATACAAAAACAATCATACAATCACAATCATACAATCACAATCATTCAATCACGATAATACAACCACAATCGTACAATCGCAATCGAACAATCACAACCATACGATCACAATCATACAATCACAATCATACAATCACAATCATACAATCACAATACTACAGTCACCATTATACAATCACAATCATACAATCACAATGATATAATCACAATCATGCAATCACAATCACAATCACAATCATACAATCACAAGCATACAATCACAATACTACAGTCGCCATTATACAATCACAATCATACAATGACAATCATATAATCACAATCATACAATCACAATCATACAATCACAATCATACAATCAAAATCATGCAATCGCAATCATACGATGACAATCATCCGACCACAATCATCCAATCGCAATCGTACAATTACAATCATACAATCACAATCATAAAATCACAATCATACAATCACAATAATACAGTCACCATCACACAATCACAATCATACAATTACAATCTCCCAAATACAATCATACAATCACAATCATACAATCGCAGTCCTACTATCACAATCATGCAGTCAAAACCATACAATCACAATCATACAAAAACAATCATACAATCACAATGATACAATCACGATCATGCAATCACAATCATACAATCACAATCATACAATCACAATCGCACAACCACAATCAGACAATCACAATCATACAATCGCAATCATACAATCACAATCATACAATCACAATCATACAATCACAATCACACAATCACAGTCATACAATCACAATCATACAATCACAATCATACTATCACAATCATACAATCACAATCATACAATCACAGTCATACAATCACAATCATACAATCACAATCATACAAACGCAATCATACAATTACAATCTCCCAAATACAATCTCCCAAATACCATCATACAATCGCAATCATACAATCATAATCATACAATGACAATCATACAATCACAATCATACAATCACAGTCACACAATCACAGTCATACAATCACAACCATACAACCACAATCAGACAATCACAATCATACAATCACAATCATACAATCACAATCGCACAACCACAATCAGACAATCACAATCATACAATCGCATTCATACAATCACAATCATACAATCACAATCATACAATCGCAATCATACAATCACAATCATACAATCACAATCATACAATCACAATCATACAAACACAATCATACAATCACAATCATACAATCACAATCATACAATCACAATCATACAATCAAAATCATACAATCGCAATCATACGATCACAATCATACGATCACAATCATACAATCACAATCATACCATCACAACCATACAATCACAATCATACGATGACAATCATACAATTACTACTATACAATCATAATCATACAAAAACAATCATACAATCACAATCATACAATCACAATCATGTAATCACAATAATACAATCACAATCATACAATCATAATCATACAATCACAATCATACAATTACAATCTCCCAAACACAATCATGCAATCACAATCATACAATCATAATCATACAATCACAATCATACTATCACAATCATTCAATCACGATAATACAACCACAATCGTACAATCGCAATCGAACAATCACAACCATACGATCACAATCATACAATCAAAATCATACAATCGCAATCATACCATCACAATCATACGATCACAATCATACAATCACAATCATACCATCACAACCATACAATCACAATCATACGATGACAGTCATACAATTACTACTATACAATCATAATCATACAAAAACAATCATACAATCACAATCATACAATCACAATCATTCAATCACGATAATACAACCACAATCGTACAATCGCAATCGAACAATCACAACCATACGATCACAACCATACAATCACAATCATACAATCACAATCATGCACTCGCAATCATACAATCACAATCATAATATCACAATCACACAATCACAATCATACAATCACAATCATACAATCACAATCATACAATCACAATCATACAATCAAAATCATGCAATCGCAATCATACGATGACAATCATCCGACCACAATCATCCAATCGCAATCGTACAATTACAATCATACAATCACAATCATAAAATCAGAAACATACAATCACAATAATACAGTCACCATCACACAATGACAATCATACAATTACAATCTCCCAAATACAATCTCCCAAATACCATCATACAATCGCAATCATACAATCATAATCATACAATGACAATCATACAATCACAATCATACAATCACAATCATACAATCACAATCATACAATCACAATCGCACAACCACAATCAGACAATCACAAACATACAATCGCAATCATACAATCAGAATCATACAATCACAATCATACAATTACAATCACACAATCACAGTCATACAATCACAATCGTACAATCACAATCATACTATCACAATCATACAATCACAATCATACAATCACAATCATACAATCACAATCGCACAACCACAATCAGACAATCACAATCATACAATCGCATTCATACAATCACAATCATACAATCACAATCATACAATCACAGTCATACAATCATAATCATACAATCACAATCATACAATTACAATCTCCCAAACACAATCATGCAATCACAATCATACAATCATAATCATACAATCACAATCATACTATCACAATCATTCAATCACGATAATACAACCACAATCGTACAATCGCAATCGAACAATCACAACCATACGATCACAATCATACAATCACAATCATACAATCACAATCATGCACTCGCAATCATACAATCACAATCATAATATCACAATCACACAATCACAATCATACAATCGCAATCATACAATCACAATCATACAATCAAAATCATACAATCGCAATCATACGATCACAATCATACGATCACAATCATACAATCACAATCATACAATCACAATCATGCAATCACAATCATACAATCACATTCATACAATCACAATCATACGATCACAATCATACGATGACAATCATACAATTACTACTATAGAATCATAATCATACAAAAACAATCATACAATCACAATCATACAATCACAATCATACAATCACAATAATACAATCACAATCATACAATCACAATCATACAATCACAATCATACAATCACAATCATACAATCACAACCATACAATCACAATCATACAATCACAATACTACAGTCGCCATTATACAATCACAATCATACAATGACAATCATATAATCACAATCATACAATCACAATGATACAATCACAATCATACAATCACAATCATACAAACACAATCATACAATCATAATCATGCAATAACAATCATACAATCAAAATCATACAACCGCAATCATACGATCACAATCATACGATCACAATCATACAATCACAATCAAAGAATCACAATCATACAATCACAATCATACAATTACAATCATACAAAAACAATCATACAATCACAATCATACAATCACAATCATACAATCGCAATCATACAATTACAATCACCCAAATACAATCATACAATCACAATCATACAATCACAATAATACAATCGCAATCAAACAATCACAATCATACGATCGCAATCATACAACCACAATCATACACTCACAATCATTCAATCACAATCATACAATCACAATCATACAATCACAATGATATAATCACAATCATGCAATCACAATCACAATCACAATCATACAATCACAATCATACAATCACAATACTACAGTCGCCATTATACAATAACAATCATACAATGACAATCATATAATCACAATCATACGATCACAATGATACAATCACAATCATACAATCACAATCATACAAACACAATCATACAATCATAATCATGCAATAACAATCATACAATCAAAATCATACAACCGCAATCATACGATCACAATCATACGATCACAATCATACAATCACAATCAAAGAATCACAATCATACAATCACAATCACACAATCACAATCATACAATCACAATCATACAATCACAATCATACAATCACAATCATATAATCACAATCATACAATCACAATCACACAATCACAATCATACAATCACAATCATACAATCACAATCATACAATCACAATCATATAATCACAATCATACTATCACAATGATACAATCACAATCATACAATCACAATCATACAATCACAATCGTACAATCACAATCATACAATCACAATCATACAATCACAATCATACAATCACAATCATACAATCACAATCATACAATCACAATCATACAATCACAATCATACAATCACAATCATACAATCACAATACTACAGTCACCATTATACAATCACAATCATACAATCACAATCATATAATCACAATCATACAATCACAATGATACAATCACCATCATACAATCACAATCATACAATCACAATCATACAGTAACAATCATACGATGACAATCATACAATTACTACTATACAATCACAATCATACGATCGCAATCATACAATCACAACCATACACTCACAATCATTCAATCACAATCATACAATCACAGTCATACAATCACAATCATACAATCACAATCATACAATCAAAATCATACAATCGCAATCATACGATCACAATCATACGATCACAATCATACAATCACAATCATACCATCACAACCATACAATCACAATCATACGATGACAGTCATACAATTACTACTATACAATCATAATCATACAAAAACAATCATACAATCACAATCATACAATCACAATCATTCAATCACGATAATACAACCACAATCGTACAATCGCAATCGAACAATCACAACCATACGATCACAACCATACAATCACAATCATACAATCACAATCATGCACTCGCAATCATACAATCACAATCATAATATCACAATCACACAATCACAATCATACAATCACAATCATACAATCACAATCATACAATCACAATAATAGAACCATAATTATACAACCACAATCAAACGATCACAATCATACAATCACAATCATACAATCACAATCATACAATCACAATCATACAATCACAATCATACAATCACAATACTACAGTCACCATTATACAATCACAATCATACAATCACAATGATATAATCACAATCATGCAATTACAATCACAATCACAATCATACAATCACAAGCATACAATCACAATACTACAGTCGCCATTATACAATCACAATCATACAATGACAATCATATAATCACAATCATACAATCACAATCATACAATCACAATCATACAATCACAGTCATACAATCACAATCATCCAATCACAATCATACAATCACAATCATACAATCAAAATCATGCAATCGCAATCATACGATGACAATCATCCGACCACAATCATCCAATCGCAATCGTACAATTACAATCATACAATCACAATCATAAAATCACAATCATACAATCACAATAATACAGTCACCATCACACAATCACAATCATACAATTACAATCTCCCAAATACAATCATACAATCACAATCATACAATCGCAGTCCTACTATCACAATCATGCAGTCAAAACCATACAATCACAATCATACAAAAACAATCATACAATCACAATGATACAATCACGATCATGCAATCACAATCATACAATCACAATCATACAATCACAATCGCACAACCACAATCAGACAATCACAATCATACAATCGCAATCATACAATCACAATCATACAATCACAATCATACAATCACAATCACACAATCACAGTCATACAATCACAATCATACAATCACAATCATACTATCACAATCATACAATCACAATCATACAATCACAGTCATACAATCACAATCATACAATCACAATCATACAAACGCAATCATACAATTACAATCTCCCAAATACAATCTCCCAAATACCATCATACAATCGCAATCATACAATCATAATCATACAATGACAATCATACAATCACAATCATACAATCACAGTCACACAATCACAGTCATACAATCACAACCATACAACCACAATCAGACAATCACAATCATACAATCACAATCATACAATCACAATCGCACAACCACAATCAGACAATCACAATCATACAATCGCATTCATACAATCACAATCATACAATCACAATCATACAATCGCAATCATACAATCACAATCATACAATCACAATCATACAATCACAATCATACAAACACAATCATACAATCACAATCATACAATCACAATCATACAATCACAATCATACAATCAAAATCATACAATCGCAATCATACGATCACAATCATACGATCACAATCATACAATCACAATCATACCATCACAACCATACAATCACAATCATACGATGACAATCATACAATTACTACTATACAATCATAATCATACAAAAACAATCATACAATCACAATCATACAATCACAATCATGTAATCACAATAATACAATCACAATCATACAATCATAATCATACAATCACAATCATACAATTACAATCTCCCAAACACAATCATGCAATCACAATCATACAATCATAATCATACAATCACAATCATACTATCACAATCATTCAATCACGATAATACAACCACAATCGTACAATCGCAATCGAACAATCACAACCATACGATCACAATCATACAATCACAATCATACAATCACAATCATGCACTCGCAATCATACAATCACAATCATAATATCACAATCACACAATCACAATCATACAATCACAATCATACAATCACAATCATACAATCACAATAATAGAACCATAATTATGCAACCACAATCAAACGATCACAATCATACAATCACAATCATACAATCACAATCATACAATCACAATCATACAATCACATTCATACAATCACAATCATACAATCACAATACTACAGTCACCATTATACAATCACAATCATACAATCACAATGATATAATCACAATCATGCAATCACAATCACAATCACAATCATACAATCACAAGCATACAATCACAATACTACAGTCGCCATTATACAATCACAATCATACAATGACTATCATATAATCACAATCATACAATCACAACGATACAATCACAATCATACAATCACAATCATACAATCACAGTCATACAATCACAATCATACAATCACAATCATACAATCACAATCATACAATCAAAATTATGCAATCGCAATCATACGATGACAATCATCCGACCACAATCATCCAATCGCAATCGTACAATTACAATCATACAATCACAATCATAAAATCAGAAACATACAATCACAATAATACAGTCACCATCACACAATGACAATCATACAATTACAATCTCCCAAATACAATCATACAATCACAATCATACAATAGCAGTCCTACTATCACAATCATGCAGTCAAAACCATACAATCACAATCATACAAAAACAATCATACAATCACAATGATACAATCACAATCATACAATCACAATCATACAATCACAATCATACAATCACAATCATACAATCACAATCGCACAACCACAATCAGACAATCACAAACATACAATCGCAATCATACAATCAGAATCATACAATCACAATCATACAATTACAATCACACAATCACAGTCATACAATCACAATCGTACAATCACAATCATACTATCACAATCATACAATCACAATCATACAATCACAATCATACAATCACAATCGCACAACCACAATCAGACAATCACAATCATACAATCGCATTCATACAATCACAATCATACAATCACAATCATACAATCACAGTCATACAATCATAATCATACAATCACAATCATACAATTACAATCTCCCAAACACAATCATGCAATCACAATCATACAATCATAATCATACAATCACAATCATACTATCACAATCATTCAATCACGATAATACAACCACAATCGTACAATCGCAATCGAACAATCACAACCATACGATCACAATCATACAATCACAATCATACAATCACAATCATGCACTCGCAATCATACAATCACAATCATAATATCACAATCACACAATCACAATCATACAATCGCAATCATACAATCACAATCATACAATCAAAATCATACAATCGCAATCATACGATCACACTTATACGATCACAATCATACAATCACAATCATACAATCACAATCATGCAATCACAATCATACAATCACATTCATACAATCACAATCATACGATCACAATCATACGATGACAATCATACAATTACTACTATAGAATCATAATCATACAAAAACAATCATACAATCACAATCATACAATCACAATCATACAATCACAATAATACAATCATAATCATACAATCACAATCATACAAAAACAATCATACAAACGCAATCATACAATTACAATCTCCCAAATACAATCTCCCAAATACCATCATACAATCGCAATCATACAATCATAATCATACAATGACAATCATACAATCACAATCATACAATCACAGTCACACAATCACAGTCATACAATCACAACCATACAACCACAATCAGACAATCACAATCATACAATCACAATCATACAATCACAATCGCACAACCACAATCAGACAATCACAATCATACAATCGCATTCATACAATCACAATCATACAATCACAATCATACAATCGCAATCATACAATCACAATCATACAATCACAATCATACAATCACAATCATACAAACACAATCATACAATCACAATCATACAATCACAATCATACAATCACAATCATACAATCAAAATCATACAATCGCAATCATACGATCACAATCATACGATCACAATCATACAATCACAATCATACCATCAAAACCATACAATCACAATCATACGATGACAATCATACAATTACTACTATACAATCATAATCATACAAAAACAATCATACAATCACAATCATACAATCACAATCATGTAATCACAATAATACAATCACAATCATACAATCATAATCATACAATCACAATCATACAATTACAATCTCCCAAACACAATCATGCAATCACAATCATACAATCATAATCATACAATCACAATCATACTATCACAATCATTCAATCACGATAATACAACCACAATCGTACAATCGCAATCGAACAATCACAACCATACGATCACAATCATACAATCACAATCATACAATCACAATCATGCACTCGCAATCATACAATCACAATCATAATATCACAATCACACAATCACAATCATACAATCACAATCATACAATCACAATCATACAATCACAATAATAGAACCATAATTATACAACCACAATCAAACGATCACAATCATACAATCACAATCATACAATCACAATCATACAATCACAATCATACAATCACATTCATACAATCACAATCATACAATCACAATACTACAGTCACCATTATACAATCACAATCATACAATCACAAAGATATAATCACAATCATGCAATCACAATCACAATCACAATCATACAATCACAAGCATACAATCACAATACTACAGTCGCCATTATACAATCACAATCATACAATGACAATCATATAATCACAATCATACAATCACAACGATACAATCACCATCATACAATCACAATCATACAATCACAGTCATACAATCACAATCATACAATCACAATCATACAATCACAATCATACAATCAAAATCATGCAATCGCAATCATACGATGACAATCATCCGACCACAATCATCCAATCGCAATCGTACAATTACAATCATACAATCACAATCATAAAATCAGAAACATACAATCACAATAATACAGTCACCATCACACAATGACAATCATACAATTACAATCTCCCAAATACAATCTCCCAAATACCATCATACAATCGCAATCATACAATCATAATCATACAATGACAATCATACAATCACAATCATACAATCACAATCATACAATCACAATCATACAATCACAATCGCACAACCACAATCAGACAATCACAAACATACAATCGCAATCATACAATCAGAATCATACAATCACAATCATACAATTACAATCACACAATCACAGTCATACAATCACAATCGTACAATCACAATCATACTATCACAATCATACAATCACAATCATACAATCACAATCATACAATCACAATCGCACAACCACAATCAGACAATCACAATCATACAATCGCATTCATACAATCACAATCATACAATCACAATCATACAATCACAGTCATACAATCATAATCATACAATCACAATCATACAATTACAATCTCCCAAACACAATCATGCAATCACAATCATACAATCATAATCATACAATCACAATCATACTATCACAATCATTCAATCACGATAATACAACCACAATCGTACAATCGCAATCGAACAATCACAACCATACGATCACAATCATACAATCACAATCATACAATCACAATCATGCACTCGCAATCATACAATCACAATCATAATATCACAATCACACAATCACAATCATACAATCGCAATCATACAATCACAATCATACAATCAAAATCATACAATCGCAATCATACGATCACAATCATACGATCACAATCATACAATCACAATCATACAATCACAATCATGCAATCACAATCATACAATCACATTCATACAATCACAATCATACGATCACAATCATACGATGACAATCATACAATTACTACTATAGAATCATGATCATACAAAAACAATCATACAATCACAATCATACAATCACAATCATACAATCACAATAATACAATCACAATCATACAATCACAATCATACAATCACAATCATACAATCACAATCATACAATCACAACCATACAATCACAATCATACAATCACAATACTACAGTCGCCATTATACAATCACAATCATACAATGACAATCATATAATCACAATCATACAATCACAATGATACAATCACAATCATACAATCACAATCATACAAACACAATCATACAATCATAATCATGCAATAACAATCATACAATCAAAATCATACAACCGCAATCATACGATCACAATCATACGATCACAATCATACAATCACAATCAAAGAATCACAATCATACAATCACAATCATACAATTACAATCATACAAAAACAATCATACAATCACAATCATACAATCACAATCATACAATCGCAATCATACAATTACAATCACCCAAATACAATCATACAATCACAATCATACAATCACAATAATACAATCGCAATCAAACAATCACAATCATACGATCGCAATCATACAACCACAATCATACACTCACAATCATTCAATCACAATCATACAATCACAATCATGCAATCACAATGATATAATCACAATCATGCAATCACAATCACAATCACAATCATACAATCACAATCATACAATCACAATACTACAGTCGCCATTATACAATAACAATCATACAATGACAATCATATAATCACAATCATACGATCACAATGATACAATCACAATCATACAATCACAATCATACAAACACAATCATACAATCATAATCATGCAATAACAATCATACAATCAAAATCATACAACCGCAATCATACGATCACAATCATACGATCACAATCATACAATCACAATCAAAGAATCACAATCATACAATCACAATCACACAATCACAATCATACAATCACAATCATACAATCACAATCATACAATCACAATCATACAATCACAATCATATAATCACAATCATACAATCACAATCACACAATCACAATCATACAATCACAATCATACAATCACAATCATACAATCACAATCATACAATCACAATCATACTATCACAATGATACAATCACAATCATACAATCACAATCATACAATCACAATCGTACAATCACAATCATACAATCACAATCATACAATCACAATCATACAATCACAATCATACAATCACAATCATACAATCACAATCATACAATCACAATCATACAATCACAATCATACAATCACAATCATACAATCACAATACTACAGTCACCATTATACAATCACAATCATACAATCACAATCATATAATCACAATCATACAATCACAATGATACAATCACCATCATACAATCACAATCATACAATCACAATCATACAGTAACAATCATACGATGACAATCATACAATTACTACTATACAATCACAATCATACGATCGCAATCATACAATCACAACCATACACTCACAATCATTCAATCACAATCATACAATCACAGTCATACAATCACAATCATACAATCACAATCATACAATCAAAATCATACAATCGCAATCATACGATCACAATCATACGATCACAATCATACAATCACAATCATACCATCACAACCATACAATCACAATCATACGATGACAGTCATACAATTACTACTATACAATCATAATCATACAAAAACAATCATACAATCACAATCATACAATCACAATCATTCAATCACGATAATACAACCACAATCGTACAATCGCAATCGAACAATCACAACCATACGATCACAACCATACAATCACAATCATACAATCACAATCATGCACTCGCAATCATACAATCACAATCATAATATCACAATCACACAATCACAATCATACAATCACAATCATACAATCACAATCATACAATCACAATAATAGAACCATAATTATACAACCACAATCAAACGATCACAATCATACAATCACAATCATACAATCACAATCATACAATCACAATCATACAATCACAATCATACAATCACAATACTACAGTCACCATTATACAATCACAATCATACAATCACAATGATATAATCACAATCATGCAATTACAATCACAATCACAATCATACAATCACAAGCATACAATCACAATACTACAGTCGCCATTATACAATCACAATCATACAATGACAATCATATAATCACAATCATACAATCACAATCATACAATCACAATCATACAATCACAGTCATACAATCACAATCATCCAATCACAATCATACAATCACAATCATACAATCAAAATCATGCAATCGCAATCATACGATGACAATCATCCGACCACAATCATCCAATCGCAATCGTACAATTACAATCATTCAATCACAATCATAAAATCACAATCATACAATCACAATAATACAGTCACCATCACACAATCACAATCATACAATTACAATCTCCCAAATACAATCATACAATCACAATCATACAATCGCAGTCCTACTATCACAATCATGCAGTCAAAACCATACAATCACAATCATACAAAAACAATCATACAATCACAATGATACAATCACGATCATGCAATCACAATCATACAATCACAATCATACAATCACAATCGCACAACCACAATCAGACAATCACAATCATACAATCGCAATCATACAATCACAATCATACAATCACAATCATACAATCACAATCACACAATCACAGTCATACAATCACAATCATACAATCACAATCATACTATCACAATCATACAATCACAATCATACAATCACAGTCATACAATCACAATCATACAATCACAATCATACAAACGCAATCATACAATTACAATCTCCCAAATACAATCTCCCAAATACCATCATACAATCGCAATCATACAATCATAATCATACAATGACAATCATACAATCACAATCATACAATCACAGTCACACAATCACAGTCATACAATCACAACCATACAACCACAATCAGACAATCACAATCATACAATCACAATCATACAATCACAATCGCACAACCACAATCAGACAATCACAATCATACAATCGCATTCATACAATCACAATCATACAATCACAATCATACAATCGCAATCATACAATCACAATCATACAATCACAATCATACAATCACAATCATACAAACACAATCATACAATCACAATCATACAATCACAATCATACAATCACAATCATACAATCAAAATCATACAATCGCAATCATACGATCACAATCATACGATCACAATCATACAATCACAATCATACCATCACAACCATACAATCACAATCATACGATGACAATCATACAATTACTACTATACAATCATAATCATACAAAAACAATCATACAATCACAATCATACAATCACAATCATGTAATCACAATAATACAATCACAATCATACAATCATAATCATACAATCACAATCATACAATTACAATCTCCCAAACACAATCATGCAATCACAATCATACAATCATAATCATACAATCACAATCATACTATCACAATCATTCAATCACGATAATACAACCACAATCGTACAATCGCAATCGAACAATCACAACCATACGATCACAATCATACAATCACAATCATACAATCACAATCATGCACTCGCAATCATACAATCACAATCATAATATCACAATCACACAATCACAATCATACAATCACAATCATACAATCACAATCATACAATCACAATAATAGAACCATAATTATGCAACCACAATCAAACGATCACAATCATACAATCACAATCATACAATCACAATCATACAATCACAATCATACAATCACATTCATACAATCACAATCATACAATCACAATACTACAGTCACCATTATACAATCACAATCATACAATCACAATGATATAATCACAATCATGCAATCACAATCACAATCACAATCATACAATCACAAGCATACAATCACAATACTACAGTCGCCATTATACAATCACAATCATACAATGACAATCATATAATCACAATCATACAATCACAACGATACAATCACAATCATACAATCACAATCATACAATCACAGTCATACAATCACAATCATACAATCACAATCATACAATCACAATCATACAATCAAAATTATGCAATCGCAATCATACGATGACAATCATCCGACCACAATCATCCAATCGCAATCGTACAATTACAATCATACAATCACAATCATAAAATCAGAAACATACAATCACAATAATACAGTCACCATCACACAATGACAATCATACAATTACAATCTCCCAAATACAATCATACAATCACAATCATACAATAGCAGTCCTACTATCACAATCATGCAGTCAAAACCATACAATCACAATCATACAAAAACAATCATACAATCACAATGATACAATCACAATCATACAATCACAATCATACAATCACAATCATACAATCACAATCATACAATCACAATCGCACAACCACAATCAGACAATCACAAACATACAATCGCAATCATACAATCAGAATCATACAATCACAATCATACAATTACAATCACACAATCACAGTCATACAATCACAATCGTACAATCACAATCATACTATCACAATCATACAATCACAATCATACAATCACAATCATACAATCACAATCGCACAACCACAATCAGACAATCACAATCATACAATCGCATTCATACAATCACAATCATACAATCACAATCATACAATCACAGTCATACAATCATAATCATACAATCACAATCATACAATTACAATCTCCCAAACACAATCATGCAATCACAATCATACAATCATAATCATACAATCACAATCATACTATCACAATCATTCAATCACGATAATACAACCACAATCGTACAATCGCAATCGAACAATCACAACCATACGATCACAATCATACAATCACAATCATACAATCACAATCATGCACTCGCAATCATACAATCACAATCATAATATCACAATCACACAATCACAATCATACAATCGCAATCATACAATCACAATCATACAATCAAAATCATACAATCGCAATCATACGATCACACTTATACGATCACAATCATACAATCACAATCATACAATCACAATCATGCAATCACAATCATACAATCACATTCATACAATCACAATCATACGATCACAATCATACGATGACAATCATACAATTACTACTATAGAATCATAATCATACAAAAACAATCATACAATCACAATCATACAATCACAATCATACAATCACAATAATACAATCACAATCATACAATCACAATCATACAATCACAATCATACAATCACAACCATACAATCACAATCATACAATCACAATACTACAGTCGCCATTATACAATCACAATCATACAATGACAATCATATAATCACAATCATACAATCACAATGATACAATCACAATCATACAATCACAATCATACAAACACAATCATACAATCATAATCATGCAATAACAATCATACAATCAAAATCATACAACCGCAATCATACGATCACAATCATACGATCACAATCATACAATCACAATCAAAGAATCACAATCATACAATCACAATCATACAATTACAATCATACAAAAACAATCATACAATCACAATCATACAATCACAATCATACAATCGCAATCATACAATTACAATCACCCAAATACAATCATACAATCACAATCATACAATCACAATAATACAATCGCAATCAAACAATCACAATCATACGATCGCAATCATACAACCACAATCATACACTCACAATCATTCAATCACAATCATACAATCACAATCATACAATCACAATGATATAATCACAATCATGCAATCACAATCACAATCACAATCATACAATCACAATCATACAATCACAATACTACAGTCGCCATTATACAATAACAATCATACAATGACAATCATATAATCACAATCATACGATCACAATGATACAATCACAATCATACAATCACAATCATACAAACACAATCATACAATCATAATCATGCAATAACAATCATACAATCAAAATCATACAACCGCAATCATACGATCACAATCATACGATCACAATCATACAATCACAATCAAAGAATCACAATCATACAATCACAATCACACAATCACAATCATACAATCACAATCATACAATCACAATCATACAATCACAATCATATAATCACAATCATACAATCACAATCACACAATCACAATCATACAATCACAATCATACAATCACAATCATACAATCACAATCATATAATCACAATCATACTATCACAATGATACAATCACAATCATACAATCACAATCATACAATCACAATCGTACAATCACAATCATACAATCACAATCATACAATCACAATCATACAATCACAATCATACAATCACAATCATACAATCACAATCATACAATCACAATCATACAATCACAATCATACAATCACAATCATACAATCACAATACTACAGTCACCATTATACAATCACAATCATACAATCACAATCACATAATCACAATCATACAATCACAATGATACAATCACCATCATACAATCACAATCATACAATCACAATCATACAGTAACAATCATACGATGACAATCATACAATTACTACTATACAATCACAATCATACGATCGCAATCATACAATCACAACCATACACTCACAATCATTCAATCACAATCATACAATCACAGTCATACAATCACAATCATACAATCACAATCATACAATCGCAATCATACAATCACAACCATACAATCACAATCATACAATCACAATCATACAATCATAATCATACAATCACACTCATAAAATTGCAATCATACAATCGCAATCATACAATCACAATCATACCATCACAATCATACAGGCACAATCAAACAATCACTATCATACAATCACAATCATACAAAAACAATCATACAATCACAATCATACAATCACAATCGTACAATCGCAGTCGAACAATGACAACCATACGATCACAATCATACAATCACAATCATATAATCACAATCATACACTCGCAATCTTACAATCACAATCATACAATCACTATCATACAATCACAATCATACAATCACAATCATACAATCACAATCATACAATCACAATCATACAATCGCAATCAAACAATCACAATCGGACGATCGCAATCATACGATCACAATCATAAACTCAGAATAATTCAATCACAATCATACAATCACAATCATACAATCACAATCATACAATCAAAATCATACAATCGCAATCATACGATCACAATCATACGATGACAATCATACAATTACTACTATACAATCACAATCATACAAATACAATCATACAATCACAATCATACTATAACAATCATACAATCAAAATCATACAATCACAATCATACAATCACAATCATACAATCACAATCATACAATCACAATCATACAATCACAATCATACAATCACAATACTACAGTCACCATTATACAATCACAATCATACAATCACAATCATATAATCACAATCATACAATCACAATGATACAATCACCATCATTCAATCACAATCATACAATCACAATCATACAGTAACAATCATACGATGACAATCATACAATTACTACTATACAATCACAATCATACGATCGCAATCATAAAATCACAACCATACACTCACAATCATACAATCACAATCATACAATCACAATCACACAATCACAATCATACAATCACAATCATACAATCACAATCATACAATCACAATCATACAATCACAATCATACAATCACAATCATACAATCACAATCATACAATCACAATCATACAATCACAATCATACAATCACAATCATACAATCACAATCGTACAATCACAATCATACAATCACAATCATACAATCACAATCGTACAATCGCAGTCGAACAATGACAACCATACGATCACAATCATACAATCACAATCATATAATCACAATCATACACTCGCAATCTTACAATCACAATCATACAATCACAATCATACAATCACAATCATACAATCACAATCATACAATCACAATCATACAATCACAATCATACAATCACAATCATACAATCACAATCATACAATCACAATCATACAATCACAATCATACAATCACAATCATACAATCACAATCATACAATCACAATCATACAATCACAATCATACAATCACAATCATACAATCACAATCGTACAATCACAATCATACAATCACAATCATACAATCACAATCGTACAATCGCAGTCGAACAATGACAACCATACGATCACAATCATACAATCACAATCATATAATCATAATCATACACTCGCAATCTTACAATCACAATCATACAATCACAATCATACAATCACAATCATACAATCACAATCATACAATCACAATCATACAATCACAATCATACTATAACAATCATACAATCAAAATCATACAATCACAATCATACAATGACAATCATACAATCACAATCATACAATCACAACCATACGATCACAATCATACAATCACAATCATACAATCACAATCATACACTCGCAATCATACAATCACAATAATACAATCACAATCATACAATCATAATCATACAATCACAATCATACAATCACTATGATACAATCACAATCATACAATCACAATCATACAATCGCAATCAAACAATCACAATCAGACGATCGCAATCATACGATCACAATAATACACTCACAATCATTCAATCACAATCATACGATCACAATCACACAATCACAATCATACAATCGCAATCATACAATCACAATGATACAATCAAAATCATACAATCGCAATCATACGATCACAATCACACGATCACAATCATACAATCACAATCATACAATCACAATCATGCAATCACAATCATACAATCACATTCATACAATCACAATCATACGATCACAATCATACGATGACAATCATACAATTACTACTATACAATCATAATCATACAAAAACAATCATACAATCACAATCATACAATCACAATAATACAATCACAATCATACAATCACAATCATACAATCACAATCATACAATCACAACCATACAATCACAATCATACAATCACAATCATACAAACACAATCATACAATCATAATCATGCAATAACAATCATACAATCAAAATCATACAACCGCAATCATACGATCACAATCATACGATCACAATCATACAATCACAATCAAAGAATCACAATCATACAATCACAATCATACAATTACAATCATACAAAAACAATCATACAATCACAATCATACAATCGCAATCATACAATTACAATCACCCAAATACAATCATACAATCACAATCATACAATCACAATAATACAATCGCAATCAAACAATCACAATCATACGATCGCAATCATACAATCACAATCATACACTCACAATCGTTCAATCACAATCATACAATCACAATCATACAATCACAATGATATAATCACAATCATGCAATCACAATCACAATCACAATCATACAATCACAATCATACAATCACAATACTACAGTCGCCATTATACAATAACAATCATACAATGACAATCATATAATCACAATCATACGATCACAATGATACAATCACAATCATACAATCACAATCATACAAACACAATCATACAATCATAATCATGCAATAACAATCATACAATCAAAATCATACAACCGCAATCATACGATCACAATCATACGATCACAATCATACAATCACAATCAAAGAATCACAATCATACAATCACAATCACACAATCACAATCATACAATCACAATCATACAATCACAATCATACAATCACAATCATATAATCACAATCATACAATCACAGTCACACAATCACAATCATACAATCACAATCATACAATCACAATCATACAATCACAATCATATAATCACAATCATACTATCACAATGATACAATCACAATCATACGATCGCAATCATATAATCACAATCATACACTTACAATCATTCAATCACAATCATACAATCACAATCATACAATCACAATGATATAATCACAATCATGTAATCACAATCACAATCACAATCATACAATCACAATCATACAATCACAATACTACAGTCGCCATTATACAATCACAATCATACAATGACAATCATATAATCACAATCATACGGTCACAATGATACAATCACAATCATACAATCACAATCATACAAACACAATCATACAATCATAATCATGCAATAACAATCATACAATCAAAATCATACAACCGCAATCATACGATCACAATCATACGATCACAATCATACAATCACAATCAAAGAATCACAATCATACAATCACAATCATACAATCACAATCATACAAAAACAATCATACAATCACAATCATACAATCGTAATCATACAATTACAATCACCCAAATACAATCATACAATCACAATCATACAATCACAATAATACAATCACAATCATACAATCACAATACTACAGTCGCCATTATACAATCACAACGATACAATGACAATCATATAATCACAATCATACAATCACAATGATACAATCACAATCATACAATCACAATCATACAAACACAATCATACCATCATAACCATGCAGTAACAATCATACAATCAAAATCATACAACCGCAATCATACGATCACAATGATACGATCACAATCATACAATCACAATCAAAGAATCACAATCATAAAATCACAATCATACAATCACAATCATACAAAAACAATCATACAATCACAATCATACAATCGCAATCATACAATTACGATCACCCAAATACAATCATACAATCACAATCATACAATCACAATAATACAATCGCAATCAAACAATCACAAACATACGATCGCAATCATACAACCACAATCATACACTCACAATCATTCAATCACAATCATACAATCACAATCATACAAAAACAATCATACAATCACAATCATACAATCACAATCATACAATCACAATCATACAATCACAATCATACAATCACAATCATACAATCACAATCATACAATCACAATCATACAATCACAATACTACAGTCACCATTATACAATCACAATCATACAATCACAATCATATAATCACAATCATACAATCACAATGATACAATCACCATCATACAATCACAATCATACAATCACAATCATACAGTAACAATCATACGATGACAATCATACAATTACTACTATACAATCACAATCATACGATCGCAATCATACAATCACAACCATACACTCACAATCATTCAATCACAATCATACAATCACAGTCATACAATCACAATCATACAATCACAATCATACAATCGCAATCATACAATCACAACCATACAATCATAATCATATAATCACACTCATAAAATTGCAATCATACAATCGCAATCATACAATCACAATCATACCATCACAATCATACAGGCACAATCAAACAATCACTATCATACAATCACAATCATACAAAAACAATCATACAATCACAATCATACAATCACAATCGTACAATCGCAGTCGAACAATGACAACCATACGATCACAATCATACAATCACAATCATATAATCACAATCATACACTCGCAATCTTACAATCACAATCATTCAATCACTATCATACAATCACAATCATACAATCACAATCATACAATCAGAATCATACAATCGCAATCAAACAATCACAATCAGACGATCGCAATCATACGATCACAATCAGACGATCGCAATCATACGATCACAATCATACAATCAAAATCATACAATCGCAATCATACGATCACAATCATACGATGACAATCATACAATTACTACTATACAATCACAATCATACAAATACAATCATACAATCACAATCATACTATAACAATCATACAATCAAAATCATACAATCACAATCATACAATCACAATCATACAATCACAATCATACAATCACAATCATACAATCACAATCATACAATCACAATCATACAATTACGATCACCCAAATACAATCATACAATCACAATCATACAATCACAATAATACAATCGCAATCAAACAATCACAAACATACGATCGCAGTCGAACAATGACAACCATACGATCACAATCATACAATCACAATCATATAATCACAATCATACACTCGCAATCTTACAATCACAATCATACAATCACTATCATACAATCACAATCATACAATCACAATCATACAATCACAAACATACAATCGCAATCAAACAATCACAATCAGACGATCGCAATCATACGGTCACAATCATAAACTCAGAATAATTCAATCACAATCATACAATCACAACCATACAATCACAATACTACAGTCGCCATTATACAATCACAATCATACAATGACAATCATATAATCACAATCATACAATCACAATGATACAATCACAATCATACAATCACAATCATACAAACACAATCATACAATCATAATCATGCAATAACAATCATACAATCAAAATCATACAACCGCAATCATACGATCACAATCATACGATCACAATCATACAATCACAATCAAAGAATCACAATCATACAATCACAATCATACAATTACAATCATACAAAAACAATCATAGAATCACAATCATACAATCGCAATCATACAATTACAATCACCCAAATACAATCATACAATCACAATCATACAATCACAATAATACAATCGCAATCAAACAATCACAATCATACGATCGCAATCATACAATCACAATCATACACTCACAATCATTCAATCACAATCATAAAATCACAATCATACAAAAACAATCATACAATCACAATCATGCAATCACAATCATACAATCAAAATCATACAATCGCAATCATACGATCACAGTCATACGATCACAATCATACAATCACAACCATACAATCACAATCATACGATGACAATCATACAATTACTACTATACAATCGTAATCATATAAAAACAATTGTACAATCACAATCATACAATCACAATCATATAATCACAATAATACAATCACAATCATACAATCACAATCATACAATCACAATCATACAATCACAATCATACAATCACAATCATACAATCACAATCATACAATCAAAATCATACAATCACAATCATACAATCACAATCATACTATCACAATCATTCAATCACGATAATACAATCACAATCGTTCAATCGCTATCGAACAATCACAACCATACGATCACAATCATACAATCACAATCATACAATCACAATCATGCACTCGCAATCATACAATCACAATCATACTATCACAATCACACAATCACAATCATACAATCACAATCATACAATCACAATCATACAATCACAATCATACAATCACAATCATACAATCACAATCATACAATCAAAATCATACAATCACAATCATACAATCACAATCATACTATCACAATCATTCAATCACGATAATACAATCACAATCGTTCAATCGCTATCGAACAATCACAACCATACGATCACAATCATACAATCACAATCATACAATCACAATCATGCACTCGCAATCATACAATCACAATCATACTATCACAATCACACAATCACAATCATACAATCACAATCATACAATCACAATCATACAATCACAATCATACAATCACAATCATACAATCACAATCATACAATCACAATCATACAATTACAATCATACAAAAACAATCATACAATCACAATCATACAATCGCAATCATACAATTACAATCACCCAAATACAATCATACAATCACAATCATACAATCACAATAATACAATCACAATCATACAATCACAATCATACAAAAACAATCATACAATCACAATCATGCAATCACAATCATACAATCAAAATCATACAATCGCAATCATACGATCACAGTCATACGATCACAATCATACAATCACAACCATACAATCACAATCATACGATGACAATCATACAATTACTACTATACAATCATAATCATATAAAAACAATCATACAATTACAATCATACAATCACAATCATATAATCACAATAATACAATCACAATCATACAATCACAATCATACAATCACAATCATACAATCACAATCATACAATCACAATCATACAATCACAATCATACAATCACAATCACACAATCAAAATCATACAATCACAATCATACAATCACAATCATACTATCACAATCATTCAATCACGATAATACAATCACAATCGTTCAATCGCTATCGAACAATCACAACCATACGATCACAATCATACAATCACAATCATACAATCACAATCACGCACTCGCAATCATACAATCACAATCATACTATCACAATCACACAATCACAATCATATAATCACAATCATACAATCACAATCATACAATCACAATCATACAATCACAATCATACAATCACAATCATACAATCACAATCATACAATCACAATCATACAATCACAATAATAGAACCATAATTATACAACCACAATCAAACGATCACAATCATACAATCACAATCATACAATCACAATCATACAATCACAATCATACAAACACAATCATACAATCATAATCATGCAGTAACAATCATACAATCAAAATCATACAACCGCAATCATACGATCACAATGATACGATCACAATCATACAATCACAATCAAAGAATCACAATCACACAATCACAATCATACAATCACAATCATACAAAAACAATCATACAATCACAATCATACAATCGCAATCATACAATTACAATCACCCAAATACAATCATACAATCACAATCATACAATCACAATAATACAATCGCAATCATACAATCACAATCATACAATCACAATACTACAGTCACCATTATACAATCACAATCATACAATCACAATCATATAATCACAATCATACAATCACAATGATACAATCACCATCATTCAATCACAATCATACAATCACAATCATACAGTAACAATCATACGATGACAATCATACAATTACTACTATACAATCACAATCATACGATCGCAATCATAAAATCACAACCATACACTCACAATCATACAATCACAATCATACAATCACAATCATACAATCACAATCATACAATCACAATCATACAATCACAATCATACAATCACAATCATACAATCACAATCATACAATCACAATCATACAATCACAATCATACAATCACAATCATACAATCACAATCGTACAATCACAATCATACAATCACAATCATACAATCACAATCGTACAATCGCAGTCGAACAATGACAACCATACGATCACAATCATACAATCACAATCATATAATCACAATCATACACTCGCAATCTTACAATCACAATCATACAATCACAATCATACAATCACAATCATACAATCACAATCATACAATCACAATCATACAATCACAATCATACAATCACAATCATACAATCACAATCATACAATCACAATCATACAATCACAATCATACAATCACAATCATACAATCACAATCATACAATCACAATCATACAATCACAATCATACAATCACAATCATACAATCACAATCGTACAATCACAATCATACAATCACAATCATACAATCACAATCGTACAATCGCAGTCGAACAATGACAACCATACGATCACAATCATACAATCACAATCATATAATCATAATCATACACTCGCAATCTTACAATCACAATCATACAATCACAATCATACAATCACAATCATACAATCACAATCATACTATAACAATCATACAATCAAAATCATACAATCACAATCATACAATGACAATCATACAATCACAATCATACAATCACAACCATACGATCACAATCATACAATCACAATCATACAATCACAATCATACACTCGCAATCATACAATCACAATAATACAATCACAATCATACAATCACAATCATACAATCACAATCATACAATCACTATGATACAATCACAATCATACAATCACAATCATACAATCGCAATCAAACAATCACAATCAGACGATCGCAATCATACGATCACAATAATACACTCACAATCATTCAATCACAATCATACGATCACAATCACACAATCACAATCATACAATCGCAATCATACAATCACAATGATACAATCAAAATCATACAATCGCAATCATACGATCACAATCACACGATCACAATCATACAATCACAATCATACAATCACAATCATGCAATCACAATCATACAATCACATTCATACAATCACAATCATACGATCACAATCATACGATGACAATCATACAATTACTACTATACAATCATAATCATACAAAAACAATCAGACAATCACAATCATACAATCACAATAATACAATCACAATCATACAATCACAATCATACAATCACAATCATACAATCACAACCATACAATCACAATCATACAATCACAATCATACAAACACAATCATACAATCATAATCATGCAATAACAATCATACAATCAAAATCATACAACCGCAATCATACGATCACAATCATACGATCACAATCATACAATCACAATCAAAGAATCACAATCATACAATCACAATCATACAATTACAATCATACAAAAACAATCATACAATCACAATCATACAATCGCAATCATACAATTACAATCACCCAAATACAATCATACAATCACAATCATACAATCACAATAATACAATCGCAATCAAACAATCACAATCATACGATCGCAATCATACAATCACAATCATACACTCACAATCGTTCAATCACAATCATACAATCACAATCATACAATCACAATGATATAATCACAATCATGCAATCACAATCACAATCACAATCATACAATCACAATCATACAATCACAATACTACAGTCGCCATTATACAATAACAATCATACAATGACAATCATATAATCACAATCATACGATCACAATGATACAATCACAATCATACAATCACAATCATACAAACACAATCATACAATCATAATCATGCAATAACAATCATACAATCAAAATCATACAACCGCAATCATACGATCACAATCATACGATCACAATCATACAATCACAATCAAAGAATCACAATCATACAATCACAATCACACAATCACAATCATACAATCACAATCATACAATCACAATCATACAATCACAATCATATAATCACAATCATACAATCACAATCACACAATCACAATCATACAATCACAATCATACAATCACAATCATACAATCACAATCATATAATCACAATCATACTATCACAATGATACAATCACAATCATACGATCGCAATCATATAATCACAATCATACACTTACAATCATTCAATCACAATCATACAATCACAATCATACAATCACAATGATATAATCACAATCATGTAATCACAATCACAATCACAATCATACAATCACAATCATACAATCACAATACTACAGTCGCCATTATACAATCACAATCATACAATGACAATCATATAATCACAATCATACGGTCACAATGATACAATCACAATCATACAATCACAATCATACAAACACAATCATACAATCATAATCATGCAATAACAATCATACAATCAAAATCATACAACCGCAATCATACGATCACAATCATACGATCACAATCATACAATCACAATCAAAGAATCACAATCATACAATCACAATCATACAATCACAATCATACAAAAACAATCATACAATCACAATCATACAATCGTAATCATACAATTACAATCACCCAAATACAATCATACAATCACAATCATACAATCACAATAATACAATCACAATCATACAATCACAATACTACAGTCGCCATTATACAATCACAACGATACAATGACAATCATATAATCACAATCATACAATCACAATGATACAATCACAATCATACAATCACAATCATACAAACACAATCATACCATCATAACCATGCAGTAACAATCATACAATCAAAATCATACAACCGCAATCATACGATCACAATGATACGATCACAATCATACAATCACAATCAAAGAATCACAATCATAAAATCACAATCATACAATCACAATCATACAAAAACAATCATACAATCACAATCATACAATCGCAATCATACAATTACGATCACCCAAATACAATCATACAATCACAATCATACAATCACAATAATACAATCGCAATCAAACAATCACAAACATACGATCGCAATCATACAACCACAATCATACACTCACAATCATTCAATCACAATCATACAATCACAATCATACAAAAACAATCATACAATCACAATCATACAATCACAATCATACAATCACAATCATACAATCACAATCATACAATCACAATCATACAATCACAATCATACAATCACAATCATACAATCACAATACTACAGTCACCATTATACAATCACAATCATACAATCACAATCATATAATCACAATCATACAATCACAATGATACAATCACCATCATACAATCACAATCATACAATCACAATCATACAGTAACAATCATACGATGACAATCATACAATTACTACTATACAATCACAATCATACGATCGCAATCATACAATCACAACCATACACTCACAATCATTCAATCACAATCATACAATCACAGTCATACAATCACAATCATACAATCACAATCATACAATCGCAATCATACAATCACAACCATACAATCATAATCATATAATCACACTCATAAAATTGCAATCATACAATCGCAATCATACAATCACAATCATACCATCACAATCATACAGGCACAATCAAACAATCACTATCATACAATCACAATCATACAAAAACAATCATACAATCACAATCATACAATCACAATCGTACAATCGCAGTCGAACAATGACAACCATACGATCACAATCATACAATCACAATCATATAATCACAATCATACACTCGCAATCTTACAATCACAATCATACAATCACTATCATACAATCACAATCATACAATCACAATCATACAATCACAAACATACAATCGCAATCAAACAATCACAATCAGACGATCGCAATCATACGGTCACAATCATAAACTCAGAATAATTCAATCACAATCATACAATCACAACCATACAATCACAATACTACAGTCGCCATTATACAATCACAATCATACAATGACAATCATATAATCACAATCATACAATCACAATGATACAATCACAATCATACAATCACAATCATACAAACACAATCATACAATCATAATCATGCAATAACAATCATACAATCAAAATCATACAACCGCAATCATACGATCACAATCATACGATCACAATCATACAATCACAATCAAAGAATCACAATCATACAATCACAATCATACAATTACAATCATACAAAAACAATCATAGAATCACAATCATACAATCGCAATCATACAATTACAATCACCCAAATACAATCATACAATCACAATCATACAATCACAATAATACAATCGCAATCAAACAATCACAATCATACGATCGCAATCATACAATCACAATCATACACTCACAATCATTCAATCACAATCATAAAATCACAATCATACAAAAACAATCATACAATCACAATCATGCAATCACAATCATACAATCAAAATCATACAATCGCAATCATACGATCACAGTCATACGATCACAATCATACAATCACAACCATACAATCACAATCATACGATGACAATCATACAATTACTACTATACAATCGTAATCATATAAAAACAATCGTACAATCACAATCATACAATCACAATCATATAATCACAATAATACAATCACAATCATACAATCACAATCATACAATCACAATCATACAATCACAATCATACAATCACAATCATACAATCACAATCATACAATCACAATCATACAATCAAAATCATACAATCACAATCATACAATCACAATCATACTATCACAATCATTCAATCACGATAATACAATCACAATCGTTCAATCGCTATCGAACAATCACAACCATACGATCACAATCATACAATCACAATCATACAATCACAATCATGCACTCGCAATCATACAATCACAATCATACTATCACAATCACACAATCACAATCATACAATCACAATCATACAATCACAATCATACAATCACAATCATACAATCACAATCATACAATCACAATCATACAATCAAAATCATACAATCACAATCATACAATCACAATCATACTATCACAATCATTCAATCACGATAATACAATCACAATCGTTCAATCGCTATCGAACAATCACAACCATACGATCACAATCATACAATCACAATCATACAATCACAATCATGCACTCGCAATCATACAATCACAATCATACTATCACAATCACACAATCACAATCATATAATCACAATCATACAATCACAATCATACAATCACAATCATACAATCATCACAATCACAATCATACAATCACAATAATAGAACCATAATTATACAACCACAATCAAACGATCACAATCATACAATCACAATCATACAATCACAATCATACAATCACAATCATACAATTACAATCATACAAAAACAATCATACAATCACAATCATACAATCGCAATCATACAATTACAATCACCCAAATACAATCATACAATCACAATCATACAATCACAATAATACAATCACAATCATACAATCACAATCATACAAAAACAATCATACAATCACAATCATGCAATCACAATCATACAATCAAAATCATACAATCGCAATCATACGATCACAGTCATACGATCACAATCATACAATCACAACCATACAATCACAATCATACGATGACAATCATACAATTACTACTATACAATCATAATCATATAAAAACAATCATACAATTACAATCATACAATCACAATCATATAATCACAATAATACAATCACAATCATACAATCACAATCATACAATCACAATCATACAATCACAATCATACAATCACAATCATACAATCACAATCACACAATCAAAATCATACAATCACAATCATACAATCACAATCATACTATCACAATCATTCAATCACGATAATACAATCACAATCGTTCAATCGCTATCGAACAATCACAACCATACGATCACAATCATACAATCACAATCATACAATCACAATCACGCACTCGCAATCATACAATCACAATCATACTATCACAATCACACAATCACAATCATATAATCACAATCATACAATCACAATCATACAATCACAATCATACAATCACAATCATACAATCACAATAATAGAACCATAATTATACAACCACAATCAAACGATCACAATCATACAATCACAATCATACAATCACAATCATACAATCACAATCATACAAACACAATCATACAATCATAATCATGCAGTAACAATCATACAATCAAAATCATACAACCGCAATCATACGATCACAATGATACGATCACAATCATACAATCACAATCAAAGAATCACAATCACACAATCACAATCATACAATCACAATCATACAAAAACAATCATACAATCACAATCATACAATCGCAATCATACAATTACAATCACCCAAATACAATCATACAATCACAATCATACAATCACAATAATACAATCGCAATCAAACAATCACAATCATACGATCGCAATCATACAACCACAATCATACACTCACAATCATTCAATCACAATCATACAATCACAATAAATACAAAAACAATCATACAATCACAATCATACAATCACAATCATACAATCACAATCATACAATCACAATACTACAGTCGCAATTATACAATCACAATGATACAATGACAATCATATAATCACAATCATACAATCACAATGATACAATCACAATCATACAATCACAATCATACAAACACAATCATACAATCATAATCATGCAGTAACAATCATACAATCAAAATCATACAACCGCAATCATACGATCACAATGATACGATCACAATCATACAATCACAATCAAAGAATCACAATCATATAATCACAATCATACAATCACAATGATACAATCACAATCATACAATCACAATCATACAAACACAATCATACAATCATAATCATGCAGTAACAATCATACAATCAAAATCATACAACCGCAATCATACGATCACAATGATACGATCACAATCATACAATCACAATCAAAGAATCACAATCATAAAATCACAATCATACAATCACAATCATACAAAAACAATCATACAATCACAATCATACAATCGCAGTCATACAATTACAATCACCCAAATACAATCATACAATCACAATCATACAATCACAATAATACAATCGCAATCAAACAATCACAATCATACGATCGCAATCATACAACCACAATCATACACTCACAATCATTCAATCACAATCATACAATCACAATCATACAAAAACAATCATACAATCACAATCATACAATCACAATCATACAATCACAATCATACAATCACAATCATACAATCACAATCATACAATCACAATCATGCAATCACAATCATACAATCACAATCATACAATCGCAATCAAACAATCACAATCATACGATCGCAATCATACAATCACAATCATACACTCACAATCATTCAATCACAATCATACAATCACAATCATACATAAACAGTCATACAATCACAATCATGAAATCACAATCACACAATCACAATCATACAATCACAATCATACAATTACAATCATACAATCACAATCATACAATCGCAATCATACAATCACAATCATACAATCACAATCATACAATCACAATCATACAATCACAATCATACAATCACAATCATACAATCACAATACTACAGTCGCCATTATCCAATCACAATCATACAATCACAATCATACAATCACAATGATACAATCACAATCATACAATCACAATCATAAAGTCACAATCATACAATCACAATCATACAATCACAATCATACAATCACAATCATACAATCACAATCATACAATCACAATCATACAATCACAAACATACAATCACAATCATACAATCACAATCATACAATCACAATCATACAATCACAATCATACAATCACAATCATACAATCACAATCATACAATCACAATCATACAATCACAATCATACAATCACAATCATACGATCGCAATCATACAATCACAACCATACACTCACAATCATTCAATCACAATCATACAATCACAGTCATACAATCACAATCATACAATCACAATCATACAATCGCAATCAAACAATCACAATCAGACGATCGCAATCATACGATCACAATCATAAACTCAGAATAATTCAATCACAATCATACAATCACAATCATACAATCACAATCATACAATCACAATCATACAATCAAAATCATACAATCGCAATCATACGATCACAATCATACGATGACAATCATACTATAACAATCATACAATCAAAATCATACAATCACAATCATACAATCACAATCATACAATCACAATCATACAATCACAATCATACAATCACAATAATACAATCACAATCATACAATCACAATACTACAGTCTCCATTATACAATCACAATGATACAATGACAATCATATAATCACAATCATACAATCACAATGATACAATCACAATCATACAATCACAATCATACAAACACAATCATACAATCATAATCATGCAGTAACAATCATACAATCAAAATCATACAACCGCAATCATACGATCACAATGATACGATCGCAATCATACAATCACAATCAAAGAATCACAATCATAAAATCACAATCATACAATCACAATCATACAAAAACAATCATACAATCACAATCATACAATCGCAGTCATACAATTACAATCACCCAAATACAATCATACAATCACAATCATACAATCACAATAATACAATCGCAATCAAACAATCACAATCATACGATCGCAATCATACAACCACAATCATACACTCACAATCATTCAATCACAATCATACAATCACAATCATACAAAAACAATCATACAATCACAATCATACAATCACAATCATACAATCACAATCATACAATCACAATCATACAATCACAATCATACAATCACAATCATACAATCACAATCATACAATCACAATCATACAATCGCAATCAAACAATCACAATCATACGATCGCAATCATACAATCACAATCATACACTCACAATCATTCAATCACAATCATACAATCACAATCATACATAAACAGTCATACAATCACAATCATGAAATCACAATCATACAATCACAATCATACAATCACAATCATACAATTACAATCATACAATCACAATCATACAATCGCAATCATACAATCACAATCATACAATCACAATCACACAATCACAATCATACAATCACAATCATACAATCACAATCATACAATCACAATCATACAATCACAATACTACAGTCGCCATTATCCAATCACAATCATACAATCACAATCATACAATCACAATCATACAATCACAATCATACAATCACAATCATAAAGTCACAATCATACAATCACAATCATACAATCACAATCATACAATCACAATCATACAATCACAATCATACAATCACAATCATACAATCACAATCATACAATCACAAACATACAATCACAATCATACAATCACAATCATACAATCACAATCATACAATCACAATCATACAATCACAATCATACAATCACAATCATACAATCACAATCATACAATCACAATCATACAATCACAATCATACGATCGCAATCATACAATCACAACCATACACTCACAATCATTCAATCACAATCATACAATCACAGTCATACAATCACAGTCATACAATCACAATCATACAATCACAATCATACAATCACAATCATACAATCACAATACTACAGTCGCCATTATCCAATCACAATCATACAATCACAATCATACAATCACAATCATACAATCACAGTCTTACAATCACAATCATACAATCACTATCATACAATCACAATCATACAATCACAATCATACAATCACAATCATACAATCGCAATCAAACAATCACAATCAGACGATCGCAATCATACGATCACAATCATAAACTCAGAATAATTCAATCACAATCATACAATCACAATCATACAATCACAACCATACAATCACAATCATACAATCAAAATCATACAATCGCAATCATACGATCACAATCATACGATGACAATCATACTATAACAATCATACAATCAAAATCATACAATCACAATCATACAAAAACAATCATACAATCACAATCATACAATCACAATCATACAATCACAATCATACAATCACAATCATACAATCACAATCATACAATCACAATCATACAATCACAATCATACAATCACAATCATACAATCACAATCATACAATCACAATACTACAGTCACCATTATACAATCACAATCATACAATCACAATCATATAATCACAATCATACAATCACAATGATACAATCACCATCATACAATCACAATCATACAATCACAATCATACAGTAACAATCATACGATGACAATCATACAATTACTACTATACAATCACAATCATACGATCGCAATCATACAATCACAACCATACACTCACAATCATTCAATCACAATCATACAATCACAGTCATACAATCACAATCATACAATCACAATCATACAATCGCAATCATACAATCACAACCATACAATCATAATCATATAATCACACTCATAAAATTGCAATCATACAATCGCAATCATACAATCACAATCATACCATCACAATCATACAGGCACAATCAAACAATCACTATCATACAATCACAATCATACAAAAACAATCATACAATCACAATCATACAATCACAATCGTACAATCGCAGTCGAACAATGACAACCATACGATCACAATCATACAATCACAATCATATAATCACAATCATACACTCGCAATCTTACAATCACAATCATACAATCACTATCATACAATCACAATCATACAATCACAATCATACAATCACAATCATACAATCGCAATCAAACAATCACAATCAGACGATCGCAATCATACGATCACAATCAGACGATCGCAATCATACGATCACAATCATACAATCAAAATCATACAATCGCAATCATACGATCACAATCATACGATGACAATCATACAATTACTACTATACAATCACAATCATACAAATACAATCATACAATCACAATCATACTATAACAATCATACAATCAAAATCATACAATCACAATCATACAATCACAATCATACAATCACAATCATACAATCACAATCATACAATCACAATCATACAATCACAATCATACAATCACAATCATACAATTACGATCACCCAAATACAATCATACAATCACAATCATACAATCACAATAATACAATCGCAATCAAACAATCACAAACATACGATCGCAGTCGAACAATGACAACCATACGATCACAATCATACAATCACAATCATATAATCACAATCAACCACTCGCAATCTCACAATCACAATCATACAATCACTATCATACAATCACAATCATACAATCACAATCATACAATCACAAACATACAATCGCAATCAAACAATCACAATCAGACGATCGCAATCATACGGTCACAATCATAAACTCAGAATAATTCAATCACAATCATACAATCACAACCATACAATCACAATACTACAGTCGCCATTATACAATCACAATCATACAATGACAATCATATAATCACAATCATACAATCACAATGATACAATCACAATCATACAATCACAATCATACAAACACAATCATACAATCATAATCATGCAAGAACAATCATACAATCAAAATCATACAACCGCAATCATACGATCACAATCATACGATCACAATCATACAATCACAATCAAAGAATCACAATCATACAATCACAATCATACAATTACAATCATACAAAAACAATCATAGAATCACAATCATACAATCGCAATCATACAATTACAATCACCCAAATACAATCATACAATCACAATCATACAATCACAATAATACAATCGCAATCAAACAATCACAATCATACGATCGCAATCATACAACCACAATCATACACTCACAATCATTCAATCACAATCATACAATCACAATCATACAAAAACAATCATACAATCACAATCATGCAATCACAATCATACAATCAAAATCATACAATCGCAATCATACGATCACAGTCATACGATCACAATCATACAATCACAACCATACAATCACAATCATACGATGACAATCATACAATTACTACTATACAATCGTAATCATATAAAAACAATCGTACAATCACAATCATACAATCACAATCATATAATCACAATAATACAATCACAATCATACAATCACAATCATACAATCACAATCATACAATCACAATCATACAATCACAATCATACAATCACAATCATACAATCAAAATCATACAATCACAATCATACAATCACAATCATACTATCACAATCATTCAATCACGATAATACAATCACAATCGTTCAATCGCTATCGAACAATCACAACCATACGATCACAATCATACAATCACAATCATACAATCACAATCATGCACTCGCAATCATACAATCACAATCATACTATCACAATCACACAATCACAATCATATAATCACAATCATACAATCACAATCATACAATCACAATCATACAATCACAATAATAGAACCATAATTATACAACCACAATCAAACGATCACAATCATACAATCACAATCATACAATCACAATCATACAATCACAATCATACAATTACAATCATACAAAAACAATCATACAATCACAATCATACAATCGCAATCATACAATTACAATCACCCAAATACAATCATACAATCACAATCATACAATCACAATAATACAATCACAATCATACAATCACAATCATACAAAAACAATCATACAATCACAATCATGCAATCACAATCATACAATCAAAATCATACAATCGCAATCATACGATCACAGTCATACGATCACAATCATACAATCACAACCATACAATCACAATCATACGATGACAATCATACAATTACTACTATACAATCATAATCATATAAAAACAATCATACAATTACAATCATACAATCACAATCATATAATCACAATAATACAATCACAATCATACAATCACAATCATACAATCACAATCATACAAACACAATCATACAATCACAATCATACAATCACAATCACACAATCAAAATCATACAATCACAATCATACAATCACAATCATACTATCACAATCATTCAATCACGATAATACAATCACAATCGTTCAATCGCTATCGAACAATCACAACCATACGATCACAATCATACAATCACAATCATACAATCACAATCACGCACTCGCAATCATACAATCACAATCATACTATCACAATCACACAATCACAATCATATAATCACAATCATACAATCACAATCATACAATCACAATCATACAATCACAATCATACAATCACAATAATAGAACCATAATTATACAACCACAATCAAACGATCACAATCATACAATCACAATCATACAATCACAATCATACAATCACAATCATACAAACACAATCATACAATCATAATCATGCAGTAACAATCATACAATCAAAATCATACAACCGCAATCATACGATCACAATGATACGATCACAATCATACAATCACAATCAAAGAATCACAATCACATAATCACAATCATACAATCACAATCATACAAAAACAATCATACAATCACAATCATACAATCGCAATCATACAATTACAATCACCCAAATACAATCATACAATCACAATCATACAATCACAATAATACAATCGCAATCAAACAATCACAATCATACGATCGCAATCATACAACCACAATCATACACTCACAATCATTCAATCACAATCATACAATCACAATAAATACAAAAACAATCATACAATCACAATCATACAATCGCAATCATACAATCACAATCATACAATCACAATACTACAGTCGCCATTATACAATCACAATGATACAATGACAATCATATAATCACAATCATACAATCACAATGATACAATCACAATCATACAATCACAATCATACAAACACAATCATACAATCATAATCATGCAGTAACAATCATACAATCAAAATCATACAACCGCAATCATACGATCACAATGATACGATCACAATCATACAATCACAATCAAAGAATCACAATCATACAATCACAATCATACAATCACAATCATACAAAAACAATCATACAATCACAACCATACAATCGCAATCATACAATTACAATCACACAAATACAATCATACAATCACAATCATACAATCACAATAATACAATCACAATCATACAATCACAATACTACAGTCTCCATTATACAATCACAATGATACAATGACAATCATATAATCACAATCATACAATCACAATGATACAATCACAATCATACAATCACAATCATACAAACACAATCATACAATCATAATCATGCAGTAACAATCATACAATCAAAATCATACAACCGCAATCATACGATCACAATGATACGATCACAATCATACAATCACAATCAAAGAATCACAATCATAAAATCACAATCATACAATCACAATCATACAAAAACAATCATACAATCACAATCATACAATCGCAGTCATACAATTACAATCACCCAAATACAATCATACAATCACAATCATACAATCACAATAATACAATCGCAATCAAACAATCACAATCATACGATCGCAATCATACAACCACAATCATACACTCACAATCATTCAATCACAATCATACAATCACAATCATACAAAAACAATCATACAATCACAATCATACAATCACAACATACAATCACAATCATACAATCACAATCATACAATCACAATCATACAATCACAATCATACAATCACAATCATACAATCGCAATCAAACAATCACAATCATACGATCGCAATCATACAATCACAATCATACACTCACAATCATTCAATCACAATCATACAATCACAATCATACATAAACAGTCATACAATCACAATCATGAAATCACAATCATACAATCACAATCATACAATCACAATACTACAGTCGCCATTATCCAATCACAATCATACAATCACAATCATACAATCACAATCATACAATCACAATCATACAATCACAATCATACAATCACAATCATAAAGTCACAATCATACAATCACAATCATACAATCACAATCATACAATCACAATCATACAATCACAATCATACAATCACAATCATACAATCACAAACATACAATCACAATCATACAATCACAATCATACAATCACAATCATACAATCACAATCATACAATCACAATCATACAATCACAATCATACAATCACAATCATACGATCGCAATCATACAATCACAACCATACACTCACAATCATTCAATCACAATCATACAATCACAGTCATACAATCACAATCATACAATCACAATCATACAATCACAATCATACAATCACAATCATACAATCACAATACTACAGTCGCCATTATCCAATCACAATCATACAATCACAATCATACAATCACAATCATACAATCACAGTCTTACAATCACAATCATACAATCACTATCATACAATCACAATCATACAATCACAATCATACAATCACAATCATACAATCGCAATCAAACAATCACAATCAGACGATCGCAATCATACGATCACAATCATAAACTCAGAATAATTCAATCACAATCATACAATCACAATCATACAATCACAATCATACAATCAAAATCATACAATCGCAATCATACGATGACAATCATACGATGACAATCATACTATAACAATCATACAATCAAAATCATACAATCACAATCATACAATCACAATCATACAATCACAATCATACAATCACAATCATACAATCACAATCATACAATCACAATCATACAATCACAATCATATAATCACAATCATACAATCACAATGATACAATCACAATCATACGATCGCAATCATACAATCACAATCATACAATCACAATCATACAATCACAATACTACAGTCACCATTATACAATCACAATCATACAATCACAATCATATAATCACAATCATACAATCACAATGATACAATCACCATCATACAATCACAATCATACAATCACAATCATACAGTAACAATCATACGATGACAATCATACAATTACTACTATACAATCACAATCATACGATCGCAATCATACAATCACAACCATACACTCACAATCATTCAATCACAATCATACAATCACAATCATACAATCACAATCATACAATCACAATCATACAATCACAATCATACAATCACAATCATACAATCACAATCATACAATCACAATCGTACAATCACAATCATACAATCGAAATCATACAATCACAATCGTACAATCGCAGTCGAACAATGACAACCATACGATCACAATCATACAATCACAATCATATAATCACAATCATACACTCGCAATCTTATAATCACAATCATACAATCACAATCATACAATCATACAATCACAATCATACAATCACAATCATACAATCACAATCATACAATTACAATCATACAATCACTATCATACAACCACAATCATACAATCACAATCATACAATCACAATCATACAATCGCAACCAAACAATCACAATCAGACGATCGGAATCATACGATCACAATCATAAACTCACAATCATTCAATCACAATCATACAATCACAATCATACAATCACAATCATACAATCACAATCATACAATCACAATCATACAATCAAAATCATACAATCGCAATCATAGGATCACAATCATACGACGACAATCATACAATTACTACTATACAATCACAATCATACAAATACAATCATACAATCACAATCATACTATAACAATCATACAATCAAAATCATACAATCACAATCATACAATCACAATCATACAATCACAACCATACGATCACAATCATACAATCACAATCATACAATCACAATCATACACTCGCAATCATACAATCACAATAATACAATCACAATCATACAATCACAATCATACAATCACAATCATACAATCACAATCATACAATCACTATGATACAATCACAATCATACAATCGCAATCATACAATCGCAATCAAACAATCACAATCAGACGAACGCAATCATACGATCACAATAATACACTCACAATCATTCAATCACAATCATACGATCACAATCACACAATCACAATCATACAATCGCAATCATACAATCACAATCATACAATCGCAATCATACGATCACAATCGTACGATCACAATACTACAGTCACCATTATACAATCACAATCATACAATCACAATCATATAATCACAATCATACAATCGCAATCATACGATCACAATCATACGATCACAATCATACAATCACAATCATACAATCACAATCATACAATCATAATCATGCAATCACAATCATACAATCACATTCATACAATCACAATCATACGATCACAATCATACGATGACAATCATACAATTACTACTATACAATCATAATCATACAAAAACAATCATACAATCACAATCATACAATCACAATCATACAATCACAATCATACAATCACAATAATAGAACCATAATTATACAACCACAATCAAACGATCACAATCATACAATCACAATCATACAATCACAATCATACAATCACAATCATACAATTACAATCATACAAAAACAATCATACAATCACAATCATACAATCGCAATCATACAATTACAATCACCCAAATACAATCATACAATCACAATCATACAATCACAATAATACAATCACAATCATACAATCACAATCATACAAAAACAATCATACAATCACAATCATGCAATCACAATCATACAATCAAAATCATACAATCGCAATCATACGATCACAGTCATACGATCACAATCATACAATCACAACCATACAATCACAATCATACGATGACAATCATACAATTACTACTATACAATCACAATCATACGATCGCAATCATACAATCACAACCATACACTCACAATCATTCAATCACAATCATACAATCACAATCATACAATCACAATCATACAATCGCAATCAAACAATCACAATCAGACGAACGCAATCATACGATCACAATAATACACACACAATCATTCAATCACAATCATACGATCACAATCACACAATCACAATCATACAATCGCAATCATACAATCACAATCATACAATCGCAATCATACGATCACAATCATACGATCACAATCATACAATCACAATCATACAATCACAATCATACAATCATAATCATGCAATCACAATCATACAATCACATTCATACAATCACAATCATACGATCACAATCATACGATGACAATCATACAATTACTACTATACAATCATAATCATACAAAAACAATCATACAATCACAATCATACAATCACAATCATACAATCACAATCATACAATCACAATCATACAATCACAATAATAGAACCATAATTATACAACCACAATCAAACGATCACAATCATACAATCACAATCATACAATCACAATCATACAATCACAATCATACAATTACAATCATACAAAAACAATCATACAATCACAATCATACAATCGCAATCATACAATTACAATCACCCAAATACAATCATACAATCACAATCATACAATCACAATAATACAATCACAATCATACAATCACAATCATACAAAAACAATCATACAATCACAATCATGCAATCACAATCATACAATCAAAATCATACAATCGCAATCATACGATCACAGTCATACGATCACAATCATACAATCACAACCATACAATCACAATCATACGATGACAATCATACAATTACTACTATACAATCATAATCATATAAAAACAATCATACAATTACAATCATACAATCACAATCATATAATCACAATAATACAATCACAATCATACAATCACAATCATACAATCACAATCATACAATCACAATCATACAATCACAATCATACAATCACAATCACACAATCAAAATCATACAATCACAATCATACAATCACAATCATACTATCACAATCATTCAATCACGATAATACAATCACAATCGTTCAATCGCTATCGAACAATCACAACCATACGATCACAATCATACAATCACAATCATACAATCACAATCACGCACTCGCAATCATACAATCACAATCATACTATCACAATCACACAATCACAATCATATAATCACAATCATACAATCACAATCATACAATCACAATCATACAATCACAATCATACAATCACAATAATAGAACCATAATTATACAACCACAATCAAACGATCACAATCATACAATCACAATCATACAATCACAATCGTACAATCACAATCATACAAACACAATCATACAATCATAATCATGCAGTAACAATCATACAATCAAAATCATACAACCGCAATCATACGATCACAATGATACGATCACAATCATACAATCACAATCATACACTCACAATCATTCAATCACAATCATACAATCACAATCATACATAAACAGTCATACAATCACAATCATGAAATCACAATCATACAATCACAATCATACAATCACAATCATACAATTACAATCATACAATCACAATCATACAATCGCAATCATACAATCACAATCATACAATCACAATCATACAATCACAATCATACAATCACAATCATACAATCACAATCATACAATCACAATCATACAATCACAATACTACAGTCGCCATTATCCAATCACAATCATACAATCACAATCATACAATCACAATCATACAATCACAATCATACAATCACAATCATAAAGTCACAATCATACAATCACAATCATACAATCACAGTCATACAATCACAATCATACAATCACAATCATACAATCACAATCATACAATCACAAACATACAATCACAATCATACAATCACAATCATACAATCACAATCATACAATCACAATCATACAATCACAATCATACAATCACAATCATACAATCACAATCATACAATCACAATCATACAATCACAATCATACAATCACAATCATACGATCGCAATCATACATTCACAACCATACACTCACAATCATTCAATCACAATCATACAATCACAGTCATACAATCACAATCATACAATCACAATCATACAATCACAATCATACAATCACAATACTACAGTCGCCATTATCCAATCACAATCATACAATCACAATCATACAATCACAATCATACAATCACAGTCTTACAATCACAATCATACAATCACTACCATACAATCACAATCATACAATCACAATCATACAATCACAATCATACAATCGCAATCAAACAATCACAATCAGACGATCGCAATCATACGATCACAATCATAAACTCAGAATAATTCAATCACAATCATACAATCACAATCATACAATCACAATCATACAATCACAATCATACAATCAAAATCATACAATCGCAATCATACGATCACAATCATACGATGACAATCATACTATAACAATCATACGATGACAATCATACTATAACAATCATACAATCAAAATCATACAATCACAATCATACAATCACAATCATACAATCACAATCATACAACCACAATCATACAATCACAATCATACAATCACAATCATATAATCACAATCATACAATCACAATGATACAATCACAATCATACGATCGCAATCATACAATCACAATCATACAATCACAATCATACAATCACAATACTACAGTCACCATTATACAATCACAATCATACAATCACAATCATATAATCACAATCATACAATCACAATGATACAATCACCATCATACAATCACAATCATACAATCACAATCATACAGTAACAATCATACGATGACAATCATACAATTACTACTATACAATCACAATCATACGATCGCAATCATACAATCACAACCATACACTCACAATCATTCAATCACAATCATACAATCACAATCATACAATCACAATCATACAATCACAATCATACAATCACAATCATACAATCACAATCATACAATCACAATCATACAATCACAATCGTACAATCACAATCATACAATCGAAATCATACAATCACAATCGTACAATCGCAGTCGAACAATGACAACCATACGATCACAATCATACAATCACAATCATATAATCACAATCATACACTCGCAATCTTATAATCACAATCATACAATCACAATCATACAATCATACAATCACAATCATACAATCACAATCATACAATCACAATCATACAATTACAATCATACAATCACTATCATACAACCACAATCATACAATCACAATCATACAATCACAATCATACAATCGCAACCAAACAATCACAATCAGACGATCGGAATCATACGATCACAATCATAAACTCACAATCATTCAATCACAATCATACAATCACAATCATACAATCACAATCATACAATCACAATCATACAATCACAATCATACAATCAAAATCATACAATCGCAATCATACGATCACAATCATACGACGACAATCATACAATTACTACTATACAATCACAATCATACAAATACAATCATACAATCACAATCATACTATAACAATCATACAATCAAAATCATACAATCACAATCATACAATCACAATCATACAATCACAATCATACAATCACAACCATACGATCACAATCATACAATCACAATCATACAATCACAATCATACACTCGCAATCATACAATCACAATAATACAATCACAATCATACAATCACAATCATACAATCACAATCATACAATCACAATCATACAATCACTATGATACAATCACAATCATACAATCGCAATCATACAATCGCAATCAAACAATCACAATCAGACGAACGCAATCATACGATCACAATAATACACTCACAATCATTCAATCACAATCATACGATCACAATCACACAATCACAATCATACAATCGCAATCATACAATCACAATCATACAATCGCAATAATACAATCACAATCATACAATCACAATCATACAAAAACAATCATACAATCACAATCATGCAATCACAATCATACAATCAAAATCATACAATCGCAATCATACGATCACAGTCATACGATCACAATCATACAATCACAACCATACAATCACAATCATACGATGACAATCATACAATTACTACTATATAATCATAATCATATAAAAACAATCATACAATTACAATCATACAATCACAATCATATAATCACAATAATACAATCACAATCATACAATCACAATCATACAATCACAATCATACAATCACAATCATACAATCACAATCATACAATCACAATCACACAATCAAAATCATACAATCACAATCATACAATCACAATCATACTATCACAATCATTCAATCACGATAATACAATCACAATCGTTCAATCGCTATCGAACAATCACAACCATACGATCACAATCATACAATCACAATCATACAATCACAATCACGCACTCGCAATCATACAATCACAATCATACTATCACAATCACACAATCACAATCATATAATCACAATCATACAATCACAATCATACAATCACAATCATACAATCACAATCATACAATCACAATAATAGAACCATAATTATACAACCACAATCAAACGATCACAATCATACAATCACAATCATACAATCACAATCATACAATCACAATCATACAAACACAATCATACAATCATAATCATGCAGTAACAATCATACAATCAAAATCATACAACCGCAATCATACGATCACAATGATACGATCACAATCATACAATCACAATCAAAGAATCACAATCACACAATCACAATCATACAATCACAATCATACAAAAACAATCATACAATCACAATCATACAATCGCAATCATACAATTACAATCACCCAAATACAATCATACAATCACAATCATACAATCACAATCATACAATCACAATAATACAATCGCAATCAAACAATCACAATCATACGATCGCAATCATACAACCACAATCATACACTCACAATCATTCAATCACAATCATACAATCACAATAAATACAAAAACAATCATACAATCACAATCATACAATCACAATCATACAATCACAATACTACAGTCGCCATTATACAATCACAATGATACAATGACAATCATATAATCACAATCATACAATCACAATGATACAATCACAATCATACAATCACAATCATACAAACACAATCATACAATCATAATCATGCAGTAACAATCATACAATCAAAATCATACAACCGCAATCATACGATCACAATGATACGATCACAATCATACAATCACAATCAAAGAATCACAATCATACAATCACAATCATACAATCACAATCATACAAAAACAATCATACAATCACAACCATACAATCGCAATCATACAATTACAATCACCCAAATACAATCATACAATCACAATCATACAATCACAATAATACAATCACAATCATACAATCACAATACTACAGTCTCCATTATACAATCACAATGATACAATGACAATCATATAATCACAATCATACAATCACAATGATACAATCACAATCATACAATCACAATCATACAAACACAATCATACAATCATAATCATGCAGTAACAATCATACAATCAAAATCATACAACCGCAATCATACGATCACAATGATACGATCACAATCATACAATCACAATCAAAGAATCACAATCATAAAATCACAATCATACAATCACAATCATACAAAAACAATCATACAATCACAATCATACAATCGCAGTCATACAATTACAATCACCCAAATACAATCATACAATCACAATCATACAATCACAATAATACAATCGCAATCAAACAATCACAATCATACGATCGCAATCATACAACCACAATCATACACTCACAATCATTCAATCACAATCATACAATCACAATCATACAAAAACAATCATACAATCACAATCATACAATCACAATCATACAATCACAATCATACAATCACAATCATACAATCACAATCATGCAATCACAATCATACAATCACAATCATACAATCACAATCATACAATCGCAATCAAACAATCACAATCATACGATCGCAATCATACAATCACAATCATACACTCACAATCATTCAATCACAATCATACAATCACAATCATACATAAACAGTCATACAATCACAATCATGAAATCACAATCATACAATCACAATCATACAATCACAATCATACAATTACAATCATACAATCACAATCATACAATCGCAATCATACAATCACAATCATACAATCACAATCATACAATCACAATCATACAATCACAATCATACAATCACAATCATACAATCACAATCATACAATCACAATACTACAGTCGCCATTATCCAATCACAATCATACAATCACAATCATACAATCACAATCATACAATCACAATCATAAAGTCACAATCATACAATCACAATCATACAATCACAATCATACAATCACAATCATACAATCACAATCATACAATCACAAACATACAATCACAATCATACAATCACAATCATACAATCACAATCATACAATCACAATCATACAATCACAATCATACAATCACAATCATACAATCACAATCATACAATCACAATCATACAATCACAATCATACAATCACAATCATACGATCGCAATCATACAATCACAACCATACACTCACAATCATTCAATCACAATCATACAATCACAGTCATACAATCACAATCATACAATCACAATCATACAATCACAATCATACAATCACAATACTACAGTCGCCATTATCCAATCACAATCATACAATCACAATCATACAATCACAATCATACAATCACAGTCTTACAATCACAATCATACAATCACTATCATACAATCACAATCATACAATCACAATCATACAATCACAATCATACAATCGCAATCAAACAATCACAATCAGACGATCGCAATCATACGATCACAATCATAAACTCAAAATCATACAATCACAATCATACAATCACAATCATACAATCACAATCATACAATCACAATCATACAATCACAATCATACAATCACAATCATATAATCACAATCATACAATCACAATCATACAATCACAATACTACAGTCACCATTATACAATCACAATCATACAATCACAATCATATAATCACAATCATACAATCACAATGATACAATCACCATCATACAATCACAATCATACAATCACAATCATACAGTAACAATCATACGATGACAATCATACAATTACTACTATACAATCACAATCATACGATCGCAATCATACAATCACAACCATACACTCACAATCATTCAATCACAATCATACAATCACAATCATACAATCACAATCATACAATCACAATCATACAATCACAATCATACAATCACAATCATACAATCACAATCGTACAATCACAATCATACAATCGAAATCATACAATCACAATCGTACAATCGCAGTCGAACAATGACAACCATACGATCACAATCATACAATCACAATCATATAATCACAATCATACACTCGCAATCTTATAATCACAATCATACAATCACAATCATACAATCATACAATCACAATCATACAATCACAATCATACAATCACAATCATACAATTACAATCATACAATCACTATCATACAACCACAATCATACAATCACAATCATACAATCACAATCATACAATCGCAACCAAACAATCACAATCAGACGATCGGAATCATACGATCACAATCATAAACTCACAATCATTCAATCACAATCATACAATCACAATCATACAATCACAATCATACACTCGCAATCATACAATCACAATAATACAATCACAATCATACAATCACAATCATACAATCACAATCATTCAATCACAATCATACGATCACAATCACACAATCACAATCATACAATCGCAATCATACAATCACAATCATACAATCGCAATCATACGATCACAATCGTACGATCACAATACTACAGTCACCATTATACAATCACAATCATACAATCACAATCATATAATCACAATCATACAATCACAATGATACAATCACCATCATACAATCACAATCATACAATCACAATCATACAGTAACAATCATACGATGACAATCATACAATTACTACTATACAATCACAATCATACGATCGCAATCATACAATCACAACCATACACTCACAATCATTCAATCACAATCATACAATCACAATCATACAATCACAATCATACAATCGCAATCAAACAATCACAATCAGACGAACGCAATCATACGATCACAATAATACACACACAATCATTCAATCACAATCATACGATCACAATCACACAATCACAATCATACAATCGCAATCATACAATCACAATCATACAATCGCAATCATACGATCACAATCATACGATCACAATCATACAATCACAATCATACAATCACAATCATACAATCATAATCATGCAATCACAATCATACAATCACATTCATACAATCACAATCATACGATCACAATCATACGATGACAATCATACAATTACTACTATACAATCATAATCATACAAAAACAATCATACAATCACAATCATACAATCACAATCATACAATCACAATAATACAATCACAATCATACAATCACAATCATACAATCACAATCATACAATCACAATCATACAATCACAATCATACAATCACAATCATACAATCAAAATCATACAATCACAATCATACAATCACAATCATACTATCACAATCATTCAATCACGATAATACAATCACAATCGTTCAATCGCTATCGAACAATCACAACCATACGATCACAATCATACAATCACAATCATACAATCACAATCATGCACTCGCAATCATACAATCACAATCATACTATCACAATCACACAATCACAATCATATAATCACAATCATACAATCACAATCATACAATCACAATCATACAATCACAATAATAGAACCATAATTATACAACCACAATCAAACGATCACAATCATACAATCACAATCATACAATCACAATCATACAATCACAATCATACAAACACAATCATACAATCATAATCATGCAGTAACAATTATACAATCAAAATCATACAACCGCAATCATACGATCACAATGATACGATCACAATCATACAATCACAATCAAAGAATCACAATCACACAATCACAATCATAGAATCATAATCATACAAAAACAATCATACAATCACAATCATACAATCGCAATCATACAATTACAATCACCCAAATACAATCATACAATCACAATCATACAATCACAATAATACAATCGCAATCAAACAATCACAATCATACGATCGCAATCATACAACCACAATCATACACTCACAATCATTCAATCACAGTCATACAATCACAATTATACAAAGACAATCATACAATCACAATCATACAATCACAATCATACAATCACAATCATACAATCACAATCATACAATCGCAATCAAACAATCACAATCATACGATCGCAATCATACAATCACAATCATACACTCACAATCATTCAATCACAATCATACAATCACAATCATACAAAAACAATCATACAATCACAATCATGCAATCACAATCATACAATCACAATCATACAATCACAATCAAACAATTACAATCATACAATCACAATCATACAATCGCAATGATACAATCACAATCATACAATCACAATCATACAATCACAATAATACAATCACAATCATACAATCACAATCATACAATCACAATCATACAATCACAATCATACAATCACAATACTACAGTCGCCATTATCCAATCACAATCATACAATCACAATCATACAATCACAATCATACAATCACAATCATACAATCACAATCATACAATCACAATCATACAATCACAATACTACAGTCACCATTATACAATCACAATCATACAATCACAATCATATAATCACAATCATACAATCACAATGATACAATCACCATCATACAATCACAATCATACAGTAACAATCATACGATGACAATCATACAATTACTACTATACAATCACAATCATACAAAAACAATCATACTATCACAATCATACAAACACAATCATACAATCACAATCATACAATCACTACCATACAATCACAATCATACAATCACAATCATACAATCACAATCATACAATCACAATCATGCACTCGCAATCATACAATCACAATCATACTATCACAATCACACAATCACAATCATATAATCACAATCATACAATCACAATCATAGAACCATAATTATAAAACCACAATCAAACGATCACAATCATACAATCACAATCATACAATCACAATCATACAATCACAATCATACAATCACAATCATACAATCACAATCATACAATCACAATACTACAGTCGCCATTATACAATCACAATCATACAATGACAATCATATAGTCACAATCATACAATCACAATGATACAATCACAATCATACAATCACAATCATACAAACACAATCATACAATCATAATCATACAATCACAATCATACAAAAACAATCATACAATCACAATCATGCAATCACAATCATACAATCACAATCATACAATCACAATCATACAATTACAATCATACAATCACAATCATACAATCGCAATCATACAATCACAATCATACAATCACAATCATACAATCACAATCATACAATCACTATGATACAATCACAATCATACAATCGCAATCATACAATCGCACTCAAACAATCACAATCAGACGAACGCAATCATACGATCACAATAATACACTCACAATCATTCAATCACAATCATACGATCACAATCACACAATCACAATCATACAATCGCAATCATACAATCACAATCATACAATCGCAATCATACGATCACAATCATACGATCACAATACTACAGTCACCATTATACAATCACAATCATACAATCACAATCATATAATCACAATCATACTATCACAATGATACAATCACCATCATACAATCACAATCATACAATCACAATCATACAGTAACAATCATACGATGACAATCATACAATTACTACTATACAATCACAATCATACGATCGCAATCATACAATCACAACCATACACTCACAATCATTCAATCACAATCATACAATCACAATCATACAATCACAATCATACAATCGCAATCAAACAATCACAATCAGACGAACGCAATCATACGATCACAATAATACACACACAATCATTCAATCACAATCATACGATCACAATCACACAATCACAATCATACAATCGCAATCATACAATCACAATCATACAATCGCAATCATACGATCACAATCATACGATCACAATCATACAATCACAATCATACAATCACAATCATACAATCATAATCATGCAATCACAATCATACAATCACATTCATACAATCACAATCATACGATCACAATCATACGATGACAATCATACAATTACTACTATACAATCATAATCATACAAAAACAATCATACAATCACAATCATACAATCACAATCATACAATCACAATAATACAATCACAATCATACAATCACAATCATACAATCACAATCATACAATCACAATCATACAATCACAATCATACAATCACAATCATACAATCAAAATCATACAATCACAATCATACAATCACAATCATACTATCACAATCATTCAATCACGATAATACAATCACAATCGTTCAATCGCTATCGAACAATCACAACCATACGATCACAATCATACAATCACAATCATACAATCACAATCATGCACTCGCAATCATACAATCACAATCATACTATCACAATCACACAATCACAATCATATAATCACAATCATACAATCACAATCATACAATCACAATCATACAATCACAATCATACAATCACAATCATACAATCACAATACTACAGTCACCATTATACAATCACAATCATACAATCACAATCATATAATCACAATCATACAATCACAATGATACAATCACCATCATACAATCACAATCATACAGTAACAATCACACGATGACAATCATACAATTACTACTATACAATCACAATCATACAAAAACAATCATACTATCACAATCATACAAACACAATCATACAATCACAATCATACAATCACTACCATACCATCACAATCATACTATCACAATCATACAATCACAATCATACAATCGCAATCAAACAATCACAATCATACGATCGCAATCATACAATCACAATCATACACTCACAATCATTCAATCACAATCATACAAGCACAATCATACAATCACAATCATACAATCACAATCATACAATCACAATCATACAATCACAATCATACAATCACAATCATACAATCACAATCATACAATCACAATCATACAATCACAATCATACAATCACAATCATACAATCACAATCATACAATCACAATCATACAATCACAATCATACAATCACAATCATACAATCACAATCATACAATCACAATCATACAATCACAATCATACAATCACAATCATACAATCACAATACTACAGTCACCATTATACAATCACAATCATACAATCACAATCATATAATCACAATCATACAATCACAATGATACAATCACCATCATACAATCACAATCATACAGTAACAATCACACGATGACAATCATACAATTACTACTATACAATCACAATCATACAAAAACAGTCATACTATCACAATCATACAAACACAATCATACAATCACAATCATACAATCACTACCATACCATCACAATCATACAATCACAATCATAAAATCACAATCATACAATCACAATCATACAATCACAATCATACAATCACAATCATACAATCACAATCATACAATCACAATCATACAATCACAATCATACAATCACAATCATACAATCACAATCATACAATCACAATCATACAATCACAATCATACAATCACAATCATACAATCACAATACTACAGTCGCCATTATACAATCACAATCATACAATGACAATCATATAATCACAATCATACAATCGCAATCATACAGTCACAATCATACAATCACAATCATACAATCACAATCATACAATCACAGTCATACAATCACAATCATACAATCACAATCATACAATCACAATCATACAATCACAATCATACAATCACAATCATACACTCGCAATCTTACAATCACAATCATACAATCACAATCATACAATCATAATCATACAATCACAATCATACAATCACTATCATACAATCACAATCATACAATCACAATCATACAATCACAATCATACAATCACAATCATACAATCACAATCATACAATCACAATCATACAATCACAATCATACAATCACAATCATACAATCGCAATCATACAATCGCAATCATACAATCACAATCATACAATCAAAATCATACAATCGCAATCATACGATCACAATCATACGATCACAATCATACAATCACAATCATACAATCACAATCATACAATCACAATCATACAATCACAATCATACAATCACAATCATACAATCACAATCATACAATCGCAACCATACGATCACAATCATACAATCACAATCATACAATCACAATCATGCACTCGCAATCATACAATCACAATCATACTATCACAATCACACAATCACAATCATACAATCACAATCATACTATCACAATCATACAATCACAATCATACAATCACAATCATACAATCACAATCATACAATCACAATAATAGAACCATAATTATACAACCACAATCAAACGATCACAATCACACAATCACAATCATACAATCACAATCATACAATCACAATCATAGAACCATAATTATAAAACCACAATCAAACGATCACAGTCATACGATCACAATCATACAATCACAATCATACAATCACAATCATACAATCACAATCATACAATCACAATCATACAATCACAATCATACAATCACAATCATACAATCACAATCATACAATCACAATCATACGATGACAATCATACAATTACTACTATACAATCATAATCATACAAAAACAGTCATACAGTCACAATCATACAATCACAATCATACAATCACAATCATACAATCACAATAATACAATCAAAATCATACAATCACAATCATACAATCACAATCATACAATCACAATACTACAGTCGCCATTATCCAATCACAATCATACAATCACAATCATACAATCACAATCATACAATCACAATCATACAATCACAATACTACAGTCACCATTATACAATCACAATCATACAATCACAATCATATAATCACAATCATACAATCACAATGATACAATCACCATCATACAATCACAATCATACAGTAACAATCATACGATGACAATCATACAATTACTACTATACAATCACAATCATAAAAAAACAATCATACTATCACAATCATACAAACACAATCATACAATCACAATCATACAATCACTACCATACAATCACAATCATACAATCACAATCATACAATCACAATCATACAATCACAATCATGCACTCGCAATCATACAATCACAATCATACTATCACAATCACACAATCACAATCATATAATCACAATCATACAATCACAATCATAGATCCATAATTATAAAACCACAATCAAACGATCACAATCATACAATCACAATCATACAATCACAATCATACAATCACAATCATACAATCACAATCATACAATCACAATCATACAATCACAATCGTACAATCACAATACTACTGTCGCCATTATACAATCACAATCATACAATGACAATCATATAGTCACAATCATACAATCACAATGATACAATCACAATCATACAATCGCAATCAAACAATCACAATCATACGATCGCAATCATACAATCACAATCATACACTCACAATCATTCAATCACAATCATACAAGCACAATCATACAATCACAATCATACAATCACAATCATACAATCACAATCATACAATCACAATCATACAATCACAATCATACAATCACAATCATACAATCACAATCATACAATCACAATCATACAATCACAATCATACAATCATAATCATATAATCACACTTATAAAATTGCAATCATACAATCGCAATCATACAATCATAATCATACCATCACAATCATACAGGCACAATCATACAATCACTATCATACAATCACAATCATACAATCCCAATCATACAATCACAATCATACAATCACAATCATACAATCACAATCATACAATCACAATCATACTATGACAATCATACAATCAAAATCATACAATCACAATCATACAATCACAGTCATACTATCACAATCATTCAATCACGATAATACAATCACAATCGTACAATCGCTATCGAACAATCACAACCATACGATCACAATCATACAATCACAACCATACAATCACAATCATGCACTCGCAATCATACAATCACAATCATACTATCACAATCACACAATCACAATCATACAATCACAATCATACAATCACAATCATACAATCACAATCATACAATCACAGTCATACAATCACAATCATACAATCACAATAATAGAACCATAATTATACAACCACAATCAAACGATCACAATCGTACAATCACAATCATACAATCACAATCATACAATCACAATCATACAATCACAATCATACAATCACAATCATACAATCACAATCATACAATCACAATACTACAGGCGCCATTATACAATCACAATCATACAATGACAATCATATAATCACAATCATACAATCACAATGATACAATCACAATCATACAATCACAATCATACAAACACAATCATACAATCATAATCATGCAATAACAATCATACAATCAAAATCATACAAGCGCAATCATACGATCACAATCATACGATCACAATCATACAATCACAATCAAAGAATCACAATCATACAAACACAATCATACAATCACAATCATACAAAAACAATCATACAATCACAATCATACAATCGCAATCATACAATTACAATCACCCAAATACAATCATACAATCACAATCATACAATCACAATAATACAATCGCAATCAAACAATCACAATCATACGATCGCAATCATACAACCACAATCATACACTCACAATCATTCAATCACAATCATACAATCACAATCATACAAAAACAATCATACAACCACAATCATGCAATCACAATCATACAATCACAATCATACAATCACAATCATACAATCACAATCATACAATCACAATCATACAATCACAATCATACAATCGCAATCAAACAATCACAATCATACGATCGCAATCATACAATCACAATCATACACTCACAATCATTCAATCACAATCATACAATCACAATCATACAATCACAATCATACAATCACAATCATACAATCATAATCATATAATCACACTCATAAAATTGCAATCATACAATCGCAATCATACAATCACAATCATACCATCACAATCATACAGGCACAATCAAACAATCACTATCATACAATCACAATCATACAAATACAATCATACAATCACAATCATACAATCACAATCGTACAATCGCAGCCGAACAATGACAACCATACGATCACAATCATACAATCACAATCATATAATCACAATCATACACTCGCAATCTTACAATCACAATCATACAATCACTATCATACAATCACAATCATACAATCACAATCATACAATCACAATCATACAATCGCAATCAAACAATCACAATCAGACGATCGCAATCATACGATCACAATCATAAACACACAATCATTCAATCACAATCATACAATCACAATCATACAATCACAATCATACAATCACAATCATACAATCACAATCATACGATCACAATCATACGATGACAATCATACGATCACAATCATACGATGACAATCATACAATTACTACTATACAATCACAATCATACAAATACAATCATACAATCACAATCATACTATAACAATCATACAATCAAAATCATACAATCACAATCATACAATCACAATCATACACTCACAATCATTCAATCACAATCATACAATCACAATACTACAGTCGCCATTATCCAATCACAATCATACAATCACAATCATACAATCACAATCATACAATCACAATCATACAATCACAATCATACAATCACAATACTACAGTCACCATTATACAATCACAATCATACAATCACAATCATATAATCACAATCATACAATCACAATGATACAATCACCATCATACAATCACAATCATACAATCACAATCATACAATCACAATCATACAATCACTATCATACAATCACAATCATACAATCACAATCATACAATCACAATCATACAATCACAATCATACAATCGCAATCGAACAATCGCAACCATACGATCACAATCATACAATCACAATCATACAATCACAATCATGCACTCGCAATCATACAATCACAATCATACTATCACAATCACACAATCACAATCATACAATCACAATCATACTATCACAATCATACAATCACAATCATACAATCACAATCATACAATCACAATAATAGAACCATAATTATACAACCACAATCAAACGATCACAGTCGCACAATCACAATCATACAATCACAATCATACAATCACAATCATACAATCACAATCATACAATCACAATCATACAATCACAATCATACAATCACAATCATACAATCACAATCATACAATCACAATCATACAATCACAATCATACAATCACAATCATACAATCACAATCATACAATCACAATCATACAATCACAATCATACAATCGCAATCATACGGTCACAGTCATACGATCACAATCATACAATCACAATCATACAATCACAATCATACAATCACAATCATACAATCACAATCATACAATCACAATCATACAATCACAATCATACAATCACAATCATACAATCACAATCATACAATCACAATCATACGATGACAATCATACAATTACTACTATACAATCATAATCATACAAAAACAATCATACAATCACAATCATACAATCACAATCATACAATCACAATAATACAATCAACATCATACAATCACAATCATACAATCACAATCATACAATCACAATACTACAGTCGCCATTATCCAATCACAATCATACAATCACAATCATACAATCACAATCATACAATCACAATCATACAATCACAATCATACAATCACAATACTACAGTCACCATTATACAATCACAATCATACAATCACAATCATATAATCACAATCATACAATCACAATGATACAATCACCATCATACAATCACAATCATACAGTAACAATCATACGATGACAATCATACAATTACTACTATACAATCACAATCATACAAAAACAATCATACTATCACAATCATACAAACACAATCATACAATCACAATCATACAATAACTACCATACAATCACAATCATACAATCACAATCATACAATCACAATCATACAATCACAATCATGCACTCGCAATCATACAATCACAATCATACTATCACAATCACACAATCACAATCATATAATCACAATCATACAATCACAATCATAGAACCATAATTATAAAACCACAATCAAACTATCACAATCATACAATCACAATCATACAATCACAATCATACAATCACAATCATACAATCATAATCATACAATCACAATACTACAGTCGCCATTATACAATCACAATCATACAATGACAATCATATAGTCACAATCATACAATCACAATGATACAATCACAATCATACAATCACAATCATACAAACACAATCATACAATCATAATCATACAATCACAATCATAAAAAACCAATCATACAATCACAATCATGCAATCACAATCATACAATCACAATCATACAATCACAATCATACAATTACAATCATACAATCACAATCATACAGCCGCAATCATACAATCACAATCATACAATCACAATCATACAATCACAATACTACAGTCGCCATTATCCAATCACAATCATACAATCACAATCATACAATCACAATCATACAATCACAATCATACAATCACAATCCTACAATCACAATCATACAATCACAATACTACAGTCACCATTATACAATCACAATCATACAATCACAATCATATAATCACAATCATACAATCACAATGATACAATCACCATCATACAATCACAATCATACAGTAACAATCACACGATGACAATCATACAATTACTACTATACAATCACAATCATACAAAAACAACCATACTATCACAATCATACAAACACAATCATACAATCACAATCATACAATCACTACCATACCATCACAATCATACTATCACAATCATACAATCACAATCATACAATCGCAATCAAACAATCACAATCATACGATCGCAATCATACAATCACAATCATACACTCACAATCATTCAATCACAATCATACAAGCACAATCATACAATCACAATCATACAATCACAATCATACAATCACAATCATACAATCACAATCATACAATCACAATCATACAATCACAATCATACAATCACAATCATACAATCACAATCATACAATCACAATCATACAATCACAATCATACAATCACAATCATACAATCATAATCATATAATCACAATTATAAAATTGCAATCATACAATCGCAATCATACAATCATAATCATACCATCACAATCATACAGGCACAATCATACAATCACCATCATACAATCACAATCATACAATCACAATCATACAATCACAATCATACAATCACAATCATACAATCACAATCATACTATGACAATCATACAATCAAAATCATACAATCACAATCATACAATCACAATCATACTATCACAATCATTCAATCACGATAATACAATCACAATCGTACAATCGCTATCGAACAATCACAACCATACGATCACAATCATACAATCACAACCGTACAATCACAATCATGCACTCGCAATCATACAATCACAATCATACTATCACAATCACACAATCACAATCATACAATCACAATCATACAATCACAATCATACAATCACAATCATACAATCACAATCATACAATCACAATCATACAATCACAATCATACAATCACAATAATAGAACCATAATTATACAACCACAATCAAACGATCACAATCGTACAATCACAATCATACAATCACAATCATACAATCACAATCATACAATCACAATCATACGATCACAATCATACGATGACAATCATACGATCACAATCAAAGAATCACAATCATACAATCACAATCATACAATCACAATCATACAATCACAATCATACAATCACAATCATACGATCACAATCATACGATGACAATCATACGATCACAATCATACGATCACAATCATACAATTACTACTATACAATCACAATCATACAAATACAATCATACAATCACAATCATACTATAACAATCATACAATCAAAATCATACAATCACAATCATACAATCACAATCATACACTCACAATCATTCAATCACAATCATACAATCACAATACTACAGTCGCCATTATCCAATCACAATCATACAATCACAATCATACAATCACAATCATACAATCACAATCATACAATAACAATCATACAATCACAATACTACAGTCACCATTATACAATCACAATCATACAATCACAATCATATAATCACAATCATACAATCGCAATCATACAATCACAATCATACAATCAAAATCATACAATCGCAATCATACGATCACAATCATACGATCACAATCATACAATCACAATCATACAATCACAATCATACAATCACAATCATACGATCACAATCATACGATGACAATCATACAATTACTACTATACAATCATAATCATACAAAAACAATCATACAATCACAATCATACAATCACAATCATACAATCACAATAATACAATCACAATCATACAATCACAATCATACAATCACAATCATACAATCACAATCATACAATCACAATCATACAATCACAATCATACTATGACAATCATACAATCAAAATCATACAATTACAATCATACAATCACAATCATACTATCGCAATCATTCAATCACGATAATACAATCACAATCGTACAATCGCAATCGAACAATCACAACGATACGATCACAATCATACAATCACAATCATACAATCACAATCATACAATCACAATCATACAATCACAATCATACAATCACAATCATACACTCGCAATCTTACAATCACAATCATACAATCACAATCATACAATCACTATCATACAATCACAATCATACAATCACAATCATACAATCACAATCATACAATCACAATCATACAATCACAATCATACGATCACAATCATACGATGACAATCATACAATTACTACTATACAATCATAATCATACAAAAACAATCATACAATCACAATCATACAATCACAATCATACAATCACAATAATACAATCAACATCATACAATCACAATCATACAATCACAATCATACAATCACAATACTACAGTCGCCATTATCCAATCACAATCATACAATCACAATCATACAATCACAATCATACAATCACAATCATACAATCACAATCATACAATCACAATACTACAGTCACCATTATACAATCACAATCATACAATCACAATCATATAATCACAATCATACAATCACAATGATACAATCACCATCATACAATCACAATCATACAGTAACAATCATACGATGACAATCATACAATTACTACTATACAATCACAATCATACAAAAACAATCATACTATCACAATCATACAAACACAATCATACAATCACAATCATACAATCACTACCATACAATCACAATCATACAATCACAATCATACAATCACAATCATACAATCACAATCATACAATCACAATCATGCACTCGCAATCATACAATCACAATCATACTATCACAATCACACAATCACAATCATATAATCACAATCATACAATCACAATCATAGAACCATAATTATAAAACCACAATCAAACTATCACAATCATACAATCACAATCATACAATCACAATCATACAATCACAATCATACAATCATAATCATACAATCACAATACTACAGTCGCCATTATACAATCACAATCATACAATGACAATCATATAGTCACAATCATACAATCACAATGATACAATCACAATCATACAATCACAATCATACAAACACAATCATACAATCATAATCATACAATCACAATCATAAAAAAACAATCATACAATCACAATCATGCAATCACAATCATACAATCACAATCATACAATCACAATCATACAATTACAATCATACAATCACAATCATACAACCGCAATCATACAATCACAATCATACAATCACAATCATACAATCACAATACTACAGTCGCCATTATCCAATCACAATCATACAATCACAATCATACAATCACAATCATACAATCACAATCATACAATCACAATCCTACAATCACAATCATACAATCACAATACTACAGTCACCATTATACAATCACAATCATACAATCACAATCATATAATCACAATCATACAATCACAATGATACAATCACCATCATACAATCACAATCATACAGTAACAATCACACGATGACAATCATACAATTACTACTATACAATCACAATCATACAAAAACAACCATACTATCTCAATCATACAAACACAATCATACAATCACAATCATACAATCACTACCATACCATCACAATCATACTATCACAATCATACAATCACAATCATACAATCGCAATCAAACAATCACAATCATACGATCGCAATCATACAATCACAATCATACACTCACAATCATTCAATCACAATCATACAAGCACAATCATACAATCACAATCATACAATCACAATCATACAATCACAATCATACAATCACAATCATACAATCACAATCATACAATCACAATCATACAATCACAATCATACAATCACAATCATACAATCACAATCATACAATCACAATCATACAATCACAATCATACAATCACAATCATACAATCACAATCATACAATCATAATCATATAATCACAATTATAAAATTGCAATCATACAATCGCAATCATACAATCATAATCATACCATCACAATCATACAGGCACAATCATACAATCACCATCATACAATCACAATCATACAATCACAATCATACAATCACAATCATACAATCACAATCATACAATCACAATCATACTATGACAATCATACAATCAAAATCATACAATCACAATCATACAATCACAATCATACTATCACAATCATTCAATCACGATAATACAATCACAATCGTACAATCGCTATCGAACAATCACAACCATACGATCACAATCATACAATCACAACCGTACAATCACAATCATGCACTCGCAATCATACAATCACAATCATACTATCACAATCACACAATCACAATCATACAATCACAATCATACAATCACAATCATACAATCACAATCATACAATCACAATCATACAATCACAATCATACAATCACAATCATACAATCACAATAATAGAACCATAATTATACAACCACAATCAAACGATCACAATCGTACAATCACAATCATACAATCACAATCATACAATCACAATCATACAATCACAATCATACGATCACAATCATACGATGACAATCATACGATCACAATCAAAGAATCACAATCATACAATCACAATCATACAATCACAATCATACAATCACAATCATACAATCACAATCATACGATCACAATCATACGATGACAATCATACGATCACAATCATACGATCACAATCATACAATTACTACTATACAATCACAATCATACAAATACAATCATACAATCACAATCATACTATACCAATCATACAATCAAAATCATACAATCACAATCATACAATCACAATCATACACTCACAATCATTCAATCACAATCATACAATCACAATACTACAGTCGCCATTATCCAATCACAATCATACAATCACAATCATACAATCACAATCATACAATCACAATCATACAATCACAATCATACAATAACAATCATACAATCACAATACTACAGTCACCATTATACAATCACAATCATACAATCACAATCATATAATCACAATCATACAATCGCAATCATACAATCACAATCATACAATCAAAATCATACAATCGCAATCATACGATCACAATCATACGATCACAATCATACAATCACAATCATACAATCACAATCATACAATCACAATCATACGATCACAATCATACGATGACAATCATACAATTACTACTATACAATCATAATCATACAAAAACAATCATACAATCACAATCATACAATCACAATCATACAATCACAATAATACAATCACAATCATACAATCACAATCATACAATCACAATCATACAATCACAATCATACAATCACAATCATACAATCACAATCATACTATGACAATCATACAATCAAAATCATACAATTACAATCATACAATCACAATCATACTATCGCAATCATTCAATCACGATAATACAATCACAATCGTACAATCGCAATCGAACAATCACAACGATACGATCACAATCATACAATCACAATCATACAATCACAATCATACAATCACAATCATACAATCACAATCATACAATCACAATCATACACTCGCAATCTTACAATCACAATCATACAATCACAATCATACAATCACTATCATACAATCACAATCATACAATCACAATCATACAATCACAATCATACAATCACAATCATACAATCACAATCATACGATCACAATCATACGATGACAATCATACAATTACTACTATACAATCATAATCATACAAAAACAATCATACAATCACAATCATACAATCACAATCATACAATCACAATAATACAATCACAATCATACAATCACAATCATACAATCACAATCATACAATCACAATCATACAATCACAATCATACAATCACAATCATACAATCACAATCATACTATGACAATCATACAATCAAAATCATACAATTACAATCATACAATCACAATCATACTATCGCAATCATTCAATCACGATAATACAATCACAATCGTACAATCGCAATCGAACAATCACAACGATACGATCACAATCATACAATCACAATCATACAATCACAATCATACAATCACAATCATACAATCACAATCATACAATCACAATCATACACTCGCAATCTTACAATCACAATCATACAATCACAATCATACAATCACTACCATACAATCACAATCATACAATCACAATCATACAATCACAATCATACAATCACAATCATACAATCACAATCATGCACTCGCAATCATACAATCACAATCATACTATCACAATCACACAATCACAATCATATAATCACAATCATACAATCACAATCATAGAACCATAATTATAAAACCACAATCAAACTATCACAATCATACAATCACAATCATACAATCACAATCATACAATCACAATCATACAATCATAATCATACAATCACAATACTACAGTCGCCATTATACAATCACAATCATACAATGACAATCATATAGTCACAATCATACAATCACAATGATACAATCACAATCATACAATCACAATCATACAAACACAATCATACAATCATAATCATACAATCACAATCATAAAAAAACAATCATACAATCACAATCATGCAATCACAATCATACAATCACAATCATACAATCACAATCATACAATTACAATCATACAATCACAATCATACAACCGCAATCATACAATCACAATCATACAATCACAATCATACAATCACAATACTACAGTCGCCATTATCCAATCACAATCATACAATCACAATCATACAATCACAATCATACAATCACAATCATACAATCACAATCCTACAATCACAATCATACAATCACAATACTACAGTCACCATTATACAATCACAATCATACAATCACAATCATATAATCACAATCATACAATCACAATGATACAATCACCATCATACAATCACAATCATACAGTAACAATCACACGATGACAATCATACAATTACTACTATACAATCACAATCATACAAAAACAACCATACTATCTCAATCATACAAACACAATCATACAATCACAATCATACAATCACTACCATACCATCACAATCATACTATCACAATCATACAATCACAATCATACAATCGCAATCAAACAATCACAATCATACGATCGCAATCATACAATCACAATCATACACTCACAATCATTCAATCACAATCATACAAGCACAATCATACAATCACAATCATACAATCACAATCATACAATCACAATCATACAATCACAATCATACAATCACAATCATACAATCACAATCATACAATCACAATCATACAATCACAATCATACAATCACAATCATACAATCACAATCATACAATCACAATCATACAATCACAATCATACAATCACAATCATACAATCATAATCATATAATCACAATTATAAAATTGCAATCATACAATCGCAATCATACAATCATAATCATACCATCACAATCATACAGGCACAATCATACAATCACCATCATACAATCACAATCATACAATCACAATCATACAATCACAATCATACAATCACAATCATACAATCACAATCATACTATGACAATCATACAATCAAAATCATACAATCACAATCATACAATCACAATCATACTATCACAATCATTCAATCACGATAATACAATCACAATCGTACAATCGCTATCGAACAATCACAACCATACGATCACAATCATACAATCACAACCGTACAATCACAATCATGCACTCGCAATCATACAATCACAATCATACTATCACAATCACACAATCACAATCATACAATCACAATCATACAATCACAATCATACAATCACAATCATACAATCACAATCATACAATCACAATCATACAATCACAATCATACAATCACAATAATAGAACCATAATTATACAACCACAATCAAACGATCACAATCGTACAATCACAATCATACAATCACAATCATACAATCACAATCATACAATCACAATCATACGATCACAATCATACGATGACAATCATACGATCACAATCAAAGAATCACAATCATACAATCACAATCATACAATCACAATCATACAATCACAATCATACAATCACAATCATACGATCACAATCATACGATGACAATCATACGATCACAATCATACGATCACAATCATACAATTACTACTATACAATCACAATCATACAAATACAATCATACAATCACAATCATACTATACCAATCATACAATCAAAATCATACAATCACAATCATACAATCACAATCATACACTCACAATCATTCAATCACAATCATACAATCACAATACTACAGTCGCCATTATCCAATCACAATCATACAATCACAATCATACAATCACAATCATACAATCACAATCATACAATCACAATCATACAATAACAATCATACAATCACAATACTACAGTCACCATTATACAATCACAATCATACAATCACAATCATATAATCACAATCATACAATCGCAATCATACAATCACAATCATACAATCAAAATCATACAATCGCAATCATACGATCACAATCATACGATCACAATCATACAATCACAATCATACAATCACAATCATACAATCACAATCATACGATCACAATCATACGATGACAATCATACAATTACTACTATACAATCATAATCATACAAAAACAATCATACAATCACAATCATACAATCACAATCATACAATCACAATAATACAATCACAATCATACAATCACAATCATACAATCACAATCATACAATCACAATCATACAATCACAATCATACAATCACAATCATACTATGACAATCATACAATCAAAATCATACAATTACAATCATACAATCACAATCATACTATCGCAATCATTCAATCACGATAATACAATCACAATCGTACAATCGCAATCGAACAATCACAACGATACGATCACAATCATACAATCACAATCATACAATCACAATCATACAATCACAATCATACAATCACAATCATACAATCACAATCATACACTCGCAATCTTACAATCACAATCATACAATCACAATCATACAATCACTATCATACAATCACAATCATACAATCACAATCATACAATCACAATCATACAATCACAATCATACAATCACAATCATACGATCACAATCATACGATGACAATCATACAATTACTACTATACAATCATAATCATACAAAAACAATCATACAATCACAATCATACAATCACAATCATACAATCACAATAATACAATCACAATCATACAATCACAATCATACAATCACAATCATACAATCACAATCATACAATCACAATCATACAATCACAATCATACAATCACAATCATACTATGACAATCATACAATCAAAATCATACAATTACAATCATACAATCACAATCATACTATCGCAATCATTCAATCACGATAATACAATCACAATCGTACAATCGCAATCGAACAATCACAACGATACGATCACAATCATACAATCACAATCATACAATCACAATCATACAATCACAATCATACAATCACAATCATACAATCACAATCATACACTCGCAATCTTACAATCACAATCATACAATCACAATCATACAATCACTATCATACAATCACAATCATACAATCACAATCATACAATCACAATCATACAATCACAATCATACAATCACAATCATACAATCACAATCATACAATCACAATCATACAATCACAATCATACAATCACAATCATACAATCACAATCATGCAATCACAATCATGCAATCACAATCATACAATCACAATCATACAATCACAATCATACAATCACAATCATACAATCAAAATCATACAATCGCAATCATACGGTCACAGTCATACGATCACAATAATACAATCACAATCATACAGTCACAATCATACAATCACAATCATACAATCACAATCATACAATCACAATCATACAATCACAATCATACAATCACAATCATACAATCACAATCATACAATCACAATCATACAATCACAATCATACAATCACAATCATACTATGACAATCATACAATCAAAATCATACAATTACAATCATACAATCACAATCATACTATCGCAATCATTCAATCACGATAATACAATCACAATCGTACAATCGCAATCGAACAATCACAACGATACGATCACAATCATACAATCACAATCATACAATCACAATCATACAATCACAATCATACAATCACAATCATACAATCACAATCATACACTCGCAATCTTACAATCACAATCATACAATCACAATCATACAATCACTATCATACAATCACAATCATACAATCACAATCATACAATCACAATCATACAATCACAATCATACAATCACAATCATACAATCACAATCATACAATCACAATCATACAATCACAATCATACAATCACAATCATACAATCACAATCATACAATCACAATCATGCAATCACAATCATACAATCACAATCATACAATCACAATCATACAATCACAATCATACAATCACAATCATACAATCAAAATCATACAATCGCAATCATACGGTCACAGTCATACGATCACAATAATACAATCACAATCATACAATCACAATCATACAATCACAATCATACAATCACAATCATACAATCACAATCATACAATCACAATCATACAATCGCAATCATACAATCACAATCATACGATGACAATCATACAATTACTACTATACAATCATAATCATACAAAAACAATCATACAATCACAATCATACAATCACAATCATACAATCACAATAATACAATCAACATCATACAATCACAATCATACAATCACAATCATACAATCACAATACTACAGTCGCCATTATCCAATCACAATCATACAATCACAATCATACAATCACAATCATACAATCACAATCATACAATCACAATCATACAATCACAATCATACAATCACAATACTACAGTCACCATTATACAATCACAATCATACAATCACAATCATATAATCACAATCATACAATCACAATGATACAATCACCATCATACAATCACAATCATACAGTAACAATCATACGATGACAATCATACAATTACTACTATACAATCACAATCATATAAAAACAATCATACTATCACAATCATACAAACACAATCATACAATCACAATCATACAATCACTACCATACAATCACAATCATACAATCACAATCATACAATCACAATCATACAATCACAATCATGCACTCGCAATCATACAATCACAATCATACTATCACAATCACACAATCACAATCATATAATCACAATCATACAATCACAATCATAGAACCATAATTATAAAACCACAATCAAACTATCACAATCATACAATCACAATCATACAATCACAATCATACAATCACAATCATACAATCACAATCATACAATCACAATACTACAGTCGCCATTATACAATCACAATCATACAATGACAATCATATAGTCACAATCATACAATCACAATGATACAATCACAATCATACAATCACAATCATACAAACACAATCATACAATCATAATCATACAATCACAATCATAAAAAAACAATCATACAATCACAATCATGCAATCACAATCATACAATCACAATCATACAATCACAATCATACAATTACAATCATACAATCACAATCATACAACCGCAATCATACAATCACAATCATACAATCACAATCATACAAACACAATCATACAACCATAATCATACAATCACAATCATAAAAAAACAATCATACAATCACAATCATGCAATCGCAATCATACAATCACAATCATACAATCACAATCATATAATCACAATCATACAATCACAATGATACAATCACCATCATACAATCACAATCATACAGTAACAATCACACGATGACAATCATACAATTACTACTATACAATCACAATCATACAAAAACAACCATACTATCACAATCATACAATCACAATCATACAATCACAATCATACAATCACAATCATACAATCACAATCATACTATGACAATCATACAATCAAAATCATACAATCACAATCATACAATCACAATCATACTATCACAATCATTCAATCACTATAATACAATCACAATCGTACAATCGCTATCGAACAATCACAACCATACGATCACAATCATACAATCACAACCATACAATCACAATCATGCACTCGCAATCATACAATCACAATCATACTATCACAATCACACAATCACAATCATACAATCACAATCATACAATCACAATCATACAATCACAATCATACAATCACAGTCATACAATCACAATCATACAATCACAATAATAGAACCATAATTATACAACCACAATCAAACGATCACAATCGTACAATCACAATCATACAATCACAATCATACAATCACAATCATACAATCACAATCATACAATCACAATCATACAATCACAATCATACAATCACAATCATACAATCACAATACTACAGGCGCCATTATACAATCACAATCATACAATGACAATCATATAATCACAATCATACAATCACAATGATACAATCACAATCATACAATCACAATCATACAAACACAATCATACAATCATAATCATGCAATAACAATCATACAATCAAAATCATACAAGCGCAATCATACGATCACAATCATACGATCACAATCATACAATCACAATCAAAGAATCACAATCATACAATCACAATCATACAATCACAATCATACAAAAACAATCATACAATCACAATCATACAATCGCAATCATACAATTACAATCACCCAAATACAATCATACAATCACAATCATACAATCACAATAATACAATCGCAATCAAACAATCACAATCATACGATCGCAATCATACAACCACAATCATACACTCACAATCATTCAATCACAATCATACAATCACAATCATACAAAAACAATCATACAACCACAATCATGCAATCACAATCATACAATCACAATCATACAATCACAATCATACAATCACAATCATACAATCACAATACTACAGTCACCATTATACAATCACAATCATACAATCACAATCACATAATCACAATCATACAATCACAATGATACAATCACCATCATACAATCACAATCATACAATCACAATCATACAATCACAATCATACAATCACTATCATACAATCACAATCATACAATCACAATCATACAATCACAATCATACAATCGCAATCAAACAATCACCACCAGACGATCGCAATCATACGATCACAATCATAAACTCACAATCATTCAATCACAATCATACAATCACAATCATACAATCACAATCATACAATCACAATCATACAATCACAATCATACAATCAAAATCATACAATCGCAATCATACGATCACAATCATACAATCACAATCATACAAAAACAATCATACAATCACAATCATACAATCACAATCGTACAATCGCAGTCGAACCATGACAGCCATACGATCACAATCATACAATCACAATCATACAATCACAATCATACACTCGCAATCTTACAATCACAATAATACAATCACAATCATACAATCACAATCATACAATCACAATCATACAATCACTATGATACAATCACAATCATACAATCACAATCATACAATCGCAATCAAACAATCACAATCAGACGATCGCAATCATACGATCACAATAATACACTCACAATAATTCAATCTCAATCATGCGATCACAATCACACAATCACAATCATACAATCGCAATCATACAATCACAATCATACAATCAAAATCATACAATCGCAATCATACGATCACAATCATACGATCACAATCATACAATCACAATCATACAATCACAATCATACAATCACAATCATACGATCACAATCATACGATGACAATCATACAATTACTACTATACAATCATAATCATACAAAAACAATCATACAATCACAATCATACAATCACAATCATACAATCACAATAATACAATCACAATCATACAATCACAATCATACAATCACAATCATACAATCACAATCATACAATCACAATCATACTATGACAATCATACAATCAAAATCATACAATTACAATCATACAATCACAATCATACTATCGCAATCATTCAATCACGATAATACAATCACAATCGTACAATCGCAATCGAACAATCACAACGATACGATCACAATCATACAATCACAATCATACAATCACAATCATACAATCACAATCATACAATCACAATCATACAATCACAATCATACACTCGCAATCTTACAATCACAATCATACAATCACAATCATACAATCACTATCATACAATCACAATCATACAATCACAATCATACAATCACAATCATACAATCACAATCATACAATCACAATCATACAATCACAATCATACAATCACAATCATACAATCACAATCATACAATCACAATCATACAATCACAATCATACAATCGCAATCATACAATCACAATCATACAATCAAAATCATACAATCGCAATCATACGATCACAATCATACGATCACAGTCATACAATCACAATCATACTATAACAATCATACAATCAATATCATACAATCACAATCATACAATCACAATCATACTATCACAATCATTCAATCACGATAATACAATCACAATCGTACAATCGCAATCGAACAATCGCAACCATACGATCACAATCATACAATCACAATCATACAATCACAATCATGCACTCGCAATCATACAATCACAATCATACTATCACAATCACACAATCTCAATCATATAATCACAATCATACAATCACAATCATAGAACCATAATTATAAAACCACAAACAAACTATCACAATCATACAATCACAATCATACAATCACAATCATACAATCACAATCATACAATCACAATCATACACTCGCAATCTTACAATCACAATCATACAATCACAATCATACAATCACTATCATACAATCACAATCATACAATCAAAATCATACAATCGCAATCATACGGTCACAGTCATACGATCACAATCATACAATCACAATCATACAATCACAATCATACAATCACAATCATACAATCACAATCATACAATCACAATCATACAATCACAATCATACAATCACAATCATACAATCACAATCATACGATGACAATCATACAATTACTACTATACAATCATAATCATACAAAAACAATCATACAATCACAATCATACAATCACAATCATACAATCACAATAATACAATCAACATCATACAATCACAATCATACAATCACAATCATACAATCACAATACTACAGTCGCCATTATCCAATCACAATCATACAATCACAATCATACAATCACAATCATACAATCACAATCATACAATCACAATCATACAATCACAATACTACAGTCACCATTATACAATCACAATCATACAATCACAATCATATAATCACAATCATACAATCACAATGATACAATCACCATCATACAATCACAATCATACAGTAACAATCATACGATGACAATCATACAATTACTACTATACAATCACAATCATACAAAAACAATCATACTATCACAATCATACAAACACAATCATACAATCACAATCATACAATCACTACCATACAATCACAATCATACAATCACAATCATACAATCACAATCATACAATCACAATCATACAATTACAATCATACAATCACAATCATACAACCGCAATCATACAATCACAATCATACAATCACAATCATACAATCACAATACTACAGTCGCCATTATCCAATCACAATCATACAATCACAATCATACAATCACAATCATACAATCACAATCATACAATCACAATCCTACAATCACAATCATACAATCACAATACTACAGTCACCATTATACAATCACAATCATACAATCACAATCATATAATCACAATCATACAATCACAATGATACAATCACCATCATACAATCACAATCATACAGTAACAATCACACGATGACAATCATACAATTACTACTATACAATCACAATCATACAAAAACAACCATACTATCACAATCATACAAACACAATCATACAATCACAATCATACAATCACTACCATACCATCACAATCATACTATCACAATCATACAATCACAATCATACAATCGCAATCAAACAATCACAATCATACGATCGCAATCATACAATCACAATCATACACTCACAATCATTCAATCACAATCATACAAGCACAATCATACAATCACAATCATACAATCACAATCATACAATCACAATCATACAATCACAATCATACAATCACAATCATACAATCACAATCATACAATCACAATCATACAATCACAATCATACAATCACAATCATACAATCACAATCATACAATCACAATCATACAATCATAATCATATAATCACAATTATAAAATTGCAATCATACAATCGCAATCATACAATCATAATCATACCATCACAATCATACAGGCACAATCATACAATCACCATCATACAATCACAATCATACAATCACAATCATACAATCACAATCATACAATCACAATCATACAATCACAATCATACTATGACAATCATACAATCAAAATCATACAGTCACAATCATACAATCACAATCATACTATCACAATCATTCAATCACGATAATACAATCACAATCGTACAATCGCTATCGAACAATCACAACCATACGATCACAATCATACAATCACAACCGTACAATCACAATCATGCACTCGCAATCATACAATCACAATCATACTATCACAATCACACAATCACAATCATACAATCACAATCATACAATCACAATCATACAATCACAATCATACAATCACAATCATACAATCACAATCATACAATCACAATAATAGAACCATAATTATACAACCACAATCAAACGATCACAATCGTACAATCACAATCATACAATCACAATCATACAATCACAATCATACAATCACAATCATACGATCACAATCATACGATGACAATCATACGATCACAATCAAAGAATCACAATCATACAATCACAATCATACAATCACAATCATACAATCACAATCATACAATCACAATCATACGATCACAATCATACGATGACAATCATACGATCACAATCATACGATGACAATCATACAATTACTACTATACAATCACAATCATACAAATACAATCATACAATCACAATCATACTATAACAATCATACAATCAAAATCATACAATCACAATCATACAATCACAATCATACAATCACAATCATACAATCATAATCATATAATCACAATTATAAAATTGCAATCATAAAATCGCAATCATACAATCATAATCATACCATCACAATCATACAGGCACAATCATACAATCACCATCATACAATCACAATCATACAATCACAATCATACAATCACAATCATACAATCACAATCATACAATCACAATCATACTATGACAATCATACAATCAAAATCATACAGTCACAATCATACAATCACAATCATACTATCACAATCATTCAATCACGATAATACAATCACAATCGTACAATCGCTATCGAACAATCACAACCATACGATCACAATCATACAATCACAACCGTACAATCACAATCATGCACTCGCAATCATACAATCACAATCATACTATCACAATCACACAATCACAATCATACAATCACAATCATACAATCACAATCATACAATCACAATCATACAATCACAATCATACAATCACAATCATACAATCACAATCATACAATCACAATAATAGAACCATAATTATACAACCACAATCAAACGATCACAATCGTACAATCACAATCATACAATCACAATCATACAATCACAATCATACAATCACAATCATACGATCACAATCATACGATGACAATCATACGATCACAATCAAAGAATCACAATCATACAATCACAATCATACAATCACAATCATACAATCACAATCATACAATCACAATCATACGATCACAATCATACGATGACAATCATACGATCACAATCATACGATGACAATCATACGATGACAATCATACAATTACTACTATACAATCATAATCATACAAAAACAACCATACAATCACAATCATACAATCACAATCATACAATCACAATAATACAATCACAATCATACAATCACAATCATACAATCACAATCATACAATCACAATCATACAATCACAATCATACAATCACAATCATACTATGACAATCATACAATCAAAATCATACAATTACAATCATACAATCACAATCATACTATCGCAATCATTCAATCACGATAATACAATCACAATCGTACAATCGCAATCGAACAATCACAACGATACGATCACAATCATACAATCACAATCATACAATCACAATCATACAATCACAATCATACAATCACAATCATACAATCACAATCATACACTCGCAATCTTACAATCACAATCATACAATCACAATCATACAATCACTATCATACAATCACAATCATACAATCACAATCATACAATCACAATCATACAATCACAATCATACAATCACAATCATACAATCACAATCATACAATCACAATCATACAATCACAATCATACAATCACAATCATACAATCACAATCATACAATCACAATCATACTATGACAATCATACAATCAAAATCATACAATTACAATCATACAATCACAATCATACTATCGCAATCATTCAATCACGATAATACAATCACAATCGTACAATCGCAATCGAACAATCACAACGATACGATCACAATCATACAATCACAATCATACAATCACAATCATACAATCACAATCATACAATCACAATCATACAATCACAATCATACACTCGCAATCTTACAATCACAATCATACAATCACAGTCATACAATCACTATCATACAATCACAATCATACAATCACAATCATACAATCACAATCATACAATCACAATCATACAATCACAATCATACAATCACAATCATACAATCACAATCATACAATCACAATCATACAATCACAATCATACAATCACAATCATACAATCACAATCATACAATCACAATCATGCAATCACAATCATACAATCACAATCATACAATCACAATCATACAATCACAATCATACAATCAAAATCATACAATCGCAATCATACGGTCACAGTCATACGATCACAATAATACAATCACAATCATACAATCACAATCATACAATCACAATCATACAATCACAATCATACAATCACAATCATACAATCACAATCATACAATCGCAATCATACAATCACAATCATACGATGACAATCATACAATTACTACTATACAATCATAATCATACAAAAACAATCATACAATCACAATCATACAATCACAATCATACAATCACAATAATACAATCAACATCATACAATCACAATCATACAATCACAATCATACAATCACAATACTACAGTCGCCATTATCCAATCACAATCATACAATCACAATCATACAATCACAATCATACAATCACAATCATACAATCACAATCATACAATCACAATCATACAATCACAATACTACAGTCACCATTATACAATCACAATCATACAATCACAATCATATAATCACAAACATACAATCACAATGATACAATCACCATCATACAATCACAATCATACAGTAACAATCATACGATGACAATCATACAATTACTACTATACAATCACAATCATACAAAAACAATCATACTATCACAATCATACAAACACAATCATACAATCACAATCATACAATCACTACCATACAATCACAATCATACAATCACAATCATACAATCACAATCATACAATCACAATCATGCACTCGCAATCATACAATCACAATCATACTATCACAATCACACAATCACAATCATATAATCACAATCATACAATCACAATCATAGAACCATAATTATAAAACCACAATCAAACTATCACAATCATACAATCACAATCATACAATCACAATCATACAATCACAATCATACAATCACAATACTACAGTCGCCATTATACAATCACAATCATACAATGACAATCATATAGTCACAATCATACAATCACAATGATACAATCACAATCATACAATCACAATCATACAAACACAATCATACAATCATAATCATACAATCACAATCATAAAAAAACAATCATACAATCACAATCATGCAATCACAATCATACAATCACAATCATACAATCACAATCATACAATTACAATCATACAATCACAATCATACAACCGCAATCATACAATCACAATCATACAATCACAATCATACAAACACAATCATACAACCATAATCATACAATCACAATCATAAAAAAACAATCATACAATCACAATCATGCAATCGCAATCATACAATCACAATCATACAATCACAATCATATAATCACAATCATACAATCACAATGATACAATCACCATCATACAATCACAATCATACAGTAACAATCACACGATGACAATCATACAATTACTACTATACAATCACAATCATACAAAAACAACCATACTATCACAATCATACAATCACAATCATACAATCACAATCATACAATCACAATCATACTATGACAATCATACAATCAAAATCATACAATCACAATCATACAATCACAATCATACTATCACAATCATTCAATCACTATAATACAATCACAATCGTACAATCGCTATCGAACAATCACAACCATACGATCACAATCATACAATCACAACCATACAATCACAATCATGCACTCGCAATCATACAATCACAATCATACTATCACAATCACACAATCACAATCATACAATCACAATCATACAATCACAATCATACAATCACAATCATACAATCACAGTCATACAATCACAATCATACAATCACAATAATAGAACCATAATTATACAACCACAATCAAACGATCACAATCGTACAATCACAATCATACAATCACAATCATACAATCACAATCATACAATCACAATCATACAATCACAATCATACAATCACAATCATACAATCACAATCATACAATCACAATACTACAGGCGCCATTATACAATCACAATCATACAATGACAATCATATAATCACAATCATACAATCACAATGATACAATCACAATCATACAATCACAATCATACAAACACAATCATACAATCATAATCATGCAATAACAATCATACAATCAAAATCATACAAGCGCAATCATACGATCACAATCATACGATCACAATCATACAATCACAATCAAAGAATCACAATCATACAATCACAATCATACAATCACAATCATACAAAAACAATCATACAATCACAATCATACAATCGCAATCATACAATTACAATCACCCAAATACAATCATACAATCACAATCATACAATCACAATAATACAATCGCAATCAAACAATCACAATCATACGATCGCAATCATACAACCACAATCATACACTCACAATCATTCAATCACAATCATACAATCACAATCATACAAAAACAATCATACAACCACAATCATGCAATCACAATCATACAATCACAATCATACAATCACAATCATACAATCACAATCATACAATCACAATCATACAATCACAATACTACAGTCACCATTATACAATCACAATCATACAATCACAATCATATAATCACAATCATACAATCACAATGATACAATCACCATCATACAATCACAATCATACAATCACAATCATACAATCACAATCATACAATCACTATCATACAATCACAATCATACAATCACAATCATACAATCACAATCATACAATCGCAATCAAACAATCACCACCAGACGATCGCAATCATACGATCACAATCATAAACTCACAATCATTCAATCACAATCATACAATCACAATCATACAATCACAATCATACAATCACAATCATACAATCACAATCATACAATCAAAATCATACAATCGCAATCATACGATCACAATCATACAATCACAATCATACAAAAACAATCATACAATCACAATCATACAATCACAATCGTACAATCGCAGTCGAACCATGACAGCCATACGATCACAATCATACAATCACAATCATACAATCACAATCATACACTCGCAATCTTACAATCACAATAATACAATCACAATCATACAATCACAATCATACAATCACAATCATACAATCACTATGATACAATCACAATCATACAATCACAATCATACAATCGCAATCAAACAATCACAATCAGACGATCGCAATCATACGATCACAATAATACACTCACAATAATTCAATCTCAATCATGCGATCACAATCACACAATCACAATCATACAATCGCAATCATACAATCACAATCATACAATCAAAATCATACAATCGCAATCATACGATCACAATCATACGATCACAATCATACAATCACAATCATACAATCACAATCATACAATCACAATCATACGATCACAATCATACGATGACAATCATACAATTACTACTATACAATCATAATCATACAAAAACAATCATACAATCACAATCATACAATCACAATCATACAATCACAATAATACAATCACAATCATACAATCACAATCATACAATCACAATCATACAATCACAATCATACAATCACAATCATACTATGACAATCATACAATCAAAATCATACAATTACAATCATACAATCACAATCATACTATCGCAATCATTCAATCACGATAATACAATCACAATCGTACAATCGCAATCGAACAATCACAACGATACGATCACAATCATACAATCACAATCATACAATCACAATCATACAATCACAATCATACAATCACAATCATACAATCACAATCATACACTCGCAATCTTACAATCACAATCATACAATCACAATCATACAATCACTATCATACAATCACAATCATACAATCACAATCATACAATCACAATCATACAATCACAATCATACAATCACAATCATACAATCACAATCATACAATCACAATCATACAATCACAATCATACAATCACAATCATACAATCACAATCATACAATCGCAATCATACAATCACAATCATACAATCAAAATCATACAATCGCAATCATACGATCACAATCATACGATCACAGTCATACAATCACAATCATACTATAACAATCATACAATCAATATCATACAATCACAATCATACAATCACAATCATACTATCACAATCATTCAATCACGATAATACAATCACAATCGTACAATCGCAATCGAACAATCGCAACCATACGATCACAATCATACAATCACAATCATACAATCACAATCATGCACTCGCAATCATACAATCACAATCATACTATCACAATCACACAATCTCAATCATATAATCACAATCATACAATCACAATCATAGAACCATAATTATAAAACCACAAACAAACTATCACAATCATACAATCACAATCATACAATCACAATCATACAATCACAATCATACAATCACAATCATACACTCGCAATCTTACAATCACAATCATACAATCACAATCATACAATCACTATCATACAATCACAATCATACAATCAAAATCATACAATCGCAATCATACGGTCACAGTCATACGATCACAATCATACAATCACAATCATACAATCACAATCATACAATCACAATCATACAATCACAATCATACAATCACAATCATACAATCACAATCATACAATCACAATCATACAATCACAATCATACGATGACAATCATACAATTACTACTATACAATCATAATCATACAAAAACAATCATACAATCACAATCATACAATCACAATCATACAATCACAATAATACAATCAACATCATACAATCACAATCATACAATCACAATCATACAATCACAATACTACAGTCGCCATTATCCAATCACAATCATACAATCACAATCATACAATCACAATCATACAATCACAATCATACAATCACAATCATACAATCACAATACTACAGTCACCATTATACAATCACAATCATACAATCACAATCATATAATCACAATCATACAATCACAATGATACAATCACCATCATACAATCACAATCATACAGTAACAATCATACGATGACAATCATACAATTACTACTATACAATCACAATCATACAAAAACAATCATACTATCACAATCATACAAACACAATCATACAATCACAATCATACAATCACTACCATACAATCACAATCATACAATCACAATCATACAATCACAATCATACAATCACAATCATGCACTCGCAATCATACAATCACAATCATACTATCACAATCACACAATCTCAATCATATAATCACAATCATACAATCACAATCATAGAACCATAATTATAAAACCACAAACAAACTATCACAATCATACAATCACAATCATACAATCACAATCATACAATCACAATCATACAATCATAATCATACAATCACAATACTACAGTCGCCATTATACAATCACAATCATACAATGACAATCATATAGTCACAATCATACAATCACAATGATACAATCACAATCATACAATCACAATCATACAAACACAATCATACAATCATAATCATACAATCACAATCATAAAAAAACAATCATACAATCACAATCATGCAATCACAATCATACAATCACAATCATACAATCACAATCATACAATTACAATCATACAATCACAATCATACAACCGCAATCATACAATCACAATCATACAATCACAATCATACAATCACAATACTACAGTCGCCATTATCCAATCACAATCATACAATCACAATCATACAATCACAATCATACAATCACAATCATACAATCACAATCCTACAATCACAATCATACAATCACAATACTACAGTCACCATTATACAATCACAATCATACAATCACAATCATATAATCACAATCATACAATCACAATGATACAATCACCATCATACAATCACAATCATACAGTAACAATCACACGATGACAATCATACAATTACTACTATACAATCACAATCATACAAAAACAACCATACTATCACAATCATACAAACAGAATCATACAATCACAATCATACAATCACTACCATACCATCACAATCATACTATCACAATCATACAATCACAATCATACAATCGCAATCAAACAATCACAATCATACGATCGCAATCATACAATCACAATCATACACTCACAATCATTCAATCACAATCATACAAGCACAATCATACAATCACAATCATACAATCACAATCATACAATCACAATCATACAATCACAATCATACAATCACAATCATACAATCACAATCATACAATCACAATCATACAATCACAATCATACAATCACAATCATACAATCACAATCATACAATCACAATCATACAATCATAATCATATAATCACAATTATAAAATTGCAATCATACAATCGCAATCATACAATCATAATCATACCATCACAATCATACAGGCACAATCATACAATCACCATCATACAATCACAATCATACAATCACAATCATACAATCACAATCATACAATCACAATCATACAATCACAATCATACTATGACAATCATACAATCAAAATCATACAGTCACAATCATACAATCACAATCATACTATCACAATCATTCAATCACGATAATACAATCACAATCGTACAATCGCTATCGAACAATCACAACCATACGATCACAATCATACAATCACAACCGTACAATCACAATCATGCACTCGCAATCATACAATCACAATCATACTATCACAATCACACAATCACAATCATACAATCACAATCATACAATCACAATCATACAATCACAATCATACAATCACAATCATACAATCACAATCATACAATCACAATCATACAATCACAATAATAGAACCATAATTATACAACCACAATCAAACGATCACAATCGTACAATCACAATCATACAATCACAATCATACAATCACAATCATACAATCACAATCATACGATCACAATCATACGATGACAATCATACGATCACAATCAAAGAATCACAATCATACAATCACAATCATACAATCACAATCATACAATCACAATCATACAATCACAATCATACGATCACAATCATACGATGACAATCATACGATCACAATCATACGATGACAATCATACAATTACTACTATACAATCACAATCATACAAATACAATCATACAATCACAATCATACTATAACAATCATACAATCAAAATCATACAATCACAATCATACAATCACAATCATACAATCACATTCATACAATCATAATCATATAATCACAATTATAAAATTGCAATCATAAAATCGCAATCATACAATCATAATCATACCATCACAATCATACAGGCACAATCATACAATCACCATCATACAATCACAATCATACAATCACAATCATACAATCACAATCATACAATCACAATCATACAATCACAATCATACTATGACAATCATACAATCAAAATCATACAGTCACAATCATACAATCACAATCATACTATCACAATCATTCAATCACGATAATACAATCACAATCGTACAATCGCTATCGAACAATCACAACCATACGATCACAATCATACAATCACAACCGTACAATCACAATCATGCACTCGCAATCATACAATCACAATCATACTATCACAATCACACAATCACAATCATACAATCACAATCATACAATCACAATCATACAATCACAATCATACAATCACAATCATACAATCACAATCATACAATCACAATAATAGAACCATAATTATACAACCACAATCAAACGATCACAATCGTACAATCACAATCATACAATCACAATCATACAATCACAATCATACAATCACAATCATACGATCACAATCATACGATGACAATCATACGATCACAATCAAAGAATCACAATCATACAATCACAATCATACAATCACAATCATACAATCACAATCATACAATCACAATCATACGATCACAATCATACGATGACAATCATACGATCACAATCATACGATGACAATCATACGATGACAATCATACAATTACTACTATACAATCATAATCATACAAAAACAATCATACAATCACAATCATACAATCACAATCATACAATCACAATAATACAATCACAATCATACAATCACAATCATACAATCACAATCATACAATCACAATCATACAATCACAATCATACAATCACAATCATACTATGACAATCATACAATCAAAATCATACAATTACAATCATACAATCACAATCATACTATCGCAATCATTCAATCACGATAATACAATCACAATCGTACAATCGCAATCGAACAATCACAACGATACGATCACAATCATACAATCACAATCATACAATCACAATCATACAATCACAATCATACAATCACAATCATACAATCACAATCATATAATCACAATCATACAATCACAATGATACAATCACCATCATACAATCACAATCATACAATCACAATCATACAATCACAATCATACAATCACTATCATACAATCACAATCATACAATCACAATCATACAATCACAATCATACAATCGCAATCAAACAATCACCACCAGACGATCGCAATCATACGATCACAATCATAAACTCACAATCATTCAATCACAATCATACAATCACAATCATACAATCACAATCATACAATCACAATCATACAATCACAATCATACAATCAAAATCATACAATCGCAATCATACGATCACAATCATACAATCACAATCATACAAAAACAATCATACAATCACAATCATACAATCACAATCGTACAATCGCAGTCGAACCATGACAGCCATACGATCACAATCATACAATCACAATCATACAATCACAATCATACACTCGCAATCTTACAATCACAATAATACAATCACAATCATACAATCACAATCATACAATCACAATCATACAATCACTATGATACAATCACAATCATACAATCACAATCATACAATCGCAATCAAACAATCACAATCAGACGATCGCAATCATACGATCACAATAATACACTCACAATAATTCAATCTCAATCATGCGATCACAATCACACAATCACAATCATACAATCGCAATCATACAATCGCAATCATACAATCACAATCATACAATCAAAATCATACAATCGCAATCATACGATCACAATCATACGATCACAATCATACAATCACAATCATACAATCACAATCATACAATCACAATCATACGATCACAATCATACGATGACAATCATACAATTACTACTATACAATCATAATCATACAAAAACAATCATACAATCACAATCATACAATCACAATCATACAATCACAATAATACAATCACAATCATACAATCACAATCATACAATCACAATCATACAATCACAATCATACAATCACAATCATACTATGACAATCATACAATCAAAATCATACAATTACAATCATACAATCACAATCATACTATCGCAATCATTCAATCACGATAATACAATCACAATCGTACAATCGCAATCGAACAATCACAACGATACGATCACAATCATACAATCACAATCATACAATCACAATCATACAATCACAATCATACAATCACAATCATACAATCACAATCATACACTCGCAATCTTACAATCACAATCATACAATCACAATCATACAATCACTATCATACAATCACAATCATACAATCACAATCATACAATCACAATCATACAATCACAATCATACAATCACAATCATACAATCACAATCATACAATCACAATCATACAATCACAATCATACAATCACAATCATACAATCACAATCATACAATCGCAATCATACAATCACAATCATACAATCAAAATCATACAATCGCAATCATACGATCACAATCATACGATCACAGTCATACAATCACAATCATACTATAACAATCATACAATCAATATCATACAATCACAATCATACAATCACAATCATACTATCACAATCATTCAATCACGATAATACAATCACAATCGTACAATCGCAATCGAACAATCGCAACCATACGATCACAATCATACAATCACAATCATACAATCACAATCATGCACTCGCAATCATACAATCACAATCATACTATCACAATCACACAATCACAATCATACAATCACAATCATACTATCACAATCATACAATCACAATCATACAATCACAATCATACAATCACAATAATAGAACCATAATTATACAACCACAATCAAACGATCACAGTCGCACAATCACAATCATACAATCACAATCATACAATCACAATCATACAATCACAATCATACAATCACAATCATACAATCACAATCATACAATCACAATCATACAATCACAATCATACAATCACAATCATACAATCACAATCATACAATCACAATCATACAATCACAATCATACAATCACAATCATACAATCACAATCATACAATCACAATCATACAATCAAAATCATACAATCGCAATCATACGGTCACAGTCATACGATCACAATCATACAATCACAATCATACAATCACAATCATACAATCACAATCATACAATCACAATCATACAATCACAATCATACAATCACAATCATACAATCACAATCATACAATCACAATCATACGATGACAATCATACAATTACTACTATACAATCATAATCATACAAAAACAATCATACAATCACAATCATACAATCACAATCATACAATCACAATCATACAATCACAATAATACAATCAACATCATACAATCACAATCATACAATCACAATCATACAATCACAATACTACAGTCGCCATTATCCAATCACAATCATACAATCACAATCATACAATCACAATCATACAATCACAATCATACAATCACAATACTACAGTCACCATTATACAATCACAATCATACAATCATAATCATATAATCACAATCATACAATCACAATGATACAATCACCATCATACAATCACAATCATACAGTAACAATCATACGATGACAATCATACAATTACTACTATACAATCACAATCATACAAAAACAATCATACTATCACAATCATACAAACACAATCATACAATCACAATCATACAATCACTACCATACAATCACAATCATACAATCACAATCATACAATCACAATCATACAATCACAATCATGCACTCGCAATCATACAATCACAATCATACTATCACAATCACACAATCTCAATCATATAATCACAATCATACAATCACAATCATAGAACCATAATTATAAAACCACAAACAAACTATCACAATCATACAATCACAATCATACAATCACAATCATACAATCACAATCATACAATCATAATCATACAATCACAATACTACAGTCGCCATTATACAATCACAATCATACAATGACAATCATATAGTCACAATCATACAATCACAATGATACAATCACAATCATACAATCACAATCATACAAACACAATCATACAATCATAATCATACAATCACAATCATAAAAAAACAATCATACAATCACAATCATGCAATCACAATCATACAATCACAATCATACAATCACAATCATACAATTACAATCATACAATCACAATCATACAACCGCAATCATACAATCACAATCATACAATCACAATCATACAATCACAATACTACAGTCGCCATTATCCAATCACAATCATACAATCACAATCATACAATCACAATCATACAATCACAATCATACAATCACAATCCTACAATCACAATCATACAATCACAATACTACAGTCACCATTATACAATCACAATCATACAATCACAATCATATAATCACAATCATACAATCACAATGATACAATCACCATCATACAATCACAATCATACAGTAACAATCACACGATGACAATCATACAATTACTACTATACAATCACAATAATACAAAAACAACCATACTATCACAATCATACAAACACAATCATACAATCACAATCATACAATCACTACCATACCATCACAATCATACTATCACAATCATACAATCACAATCATACAATCGCAATCAAACAATCACAATCATACGATCGCAATCATACAATCACAATCATACACTCACAATCATTCAATCACAATCATACAAGCACAATCATACAATCACAATCATACAATCACAATCATACAATCACAATCATACAATCACAATCATACAATCACAATCATACAATCACAATCATACAATCACAATCATACAATCACAATCATACAATCACAATCATACAATCACAATCATACAATCATAATCATATAATCACAATTATAAAATTGCAATCATACAATCGCAATCATACAATCATAATCATACCATCACAATCATACAGGCACAATCATACAATCACCATCATACAATCACAATCATACAATCACAATCATACAATCACAATCATACAATCACAAACATACAATCACAATCATACTATGACAATCATACAATCAAAATCATACAGTCACAATCATACAATCACAATCATACTATCACAATCATTCAATCACGATAATACAATCACAATCGTACAATCGCTATCGAACAATCACAACCATACGATCACAATCATACAATCACAACCGTACAATCACAATCATGCACTCGCAATCATACAATCACAATCATACTATCACAATCACACAATCACAATCATACAATCACAATCATACAATCACAATCATACAATCACAATCATACAATCACAATCATACAATCACAATCATACAATCACAATCATACAATCACAATCATACAATCACAATCATACAATCACAATCATACAATCACAATCATACAATCACAATCATACTATGACAATCATACAATCAAAATCATACAATTACAATCATACAATCACAATCATACTATCGCAATCATTCAATCACGATAATACAATCACAATCGTACAATCGCAATCGAACAATCACAACGATACGATCACAATCATACAATCACAATCATACAATCACAATCATACAATCACAATCATACAATCACAATCATACAATCACAATCATACAATCACAATCATACACTCGCAATCTTACAATCACAATCATACAATCACAATCATACAATCACTATCATACAATCACAATCATACAATCACAATCATACAATCACAATCATACAATCACAATCATACAATCACAATCATACAATCACAATCATACAATCACAATCATACAATCACAATCATACAATCACAATCATACAATCACAATCATACAATCGCAATCATACAATCACAATCATACAATCAAAATCATACAATCGCAATCATACGATCACAATCATACGATCACAGTCATACAATCACAATCATACTATAACAATCATACAATCAATATCATACAATCACAATCATACAATCACAATCATACTATCACAATCATTCAATCACGATAATACAATCACAATCGTACAATCGCAATCGAACAATCGCAACCATACGATCACAATCATACAATCACAATCATACAATCACAATCATGCACTCGCAATCATACAATCACAATCATACTATCACAATCACACAATCACAATCATACAATCACAATCATACTATCACAATCATACAATCACAATCATACAATCACAATCATACAATCACAATAATAGAACCATAATTATACAACCACAATCAAACGATCACAGTCGCACAATCACAATCATACAATCACAATCATACAATCACAATCATACAATCACAATCATACAATCACAATCATACAATCACAATCATACAATCACAATCATACAATCACAATCATACAATCACAATCATACAATCACAATCATACAATCACAATCATACAATCACAATCATACAATCACAATCATACAATCACAATCATACAATCACAATCATACAATCAAAATCATACAATCGCAATCATACGGTCACAGTCATACGATCACAATCATACAATCACAATCATACAATCACAATCATACAATCACAATCATACAATCACAATCATACAATCACAATCATACAATCACAATCATACAATCACAATCATACAATCACAATCATACGATGACAATCATACAATTACTACTATACAATCATAATCATACAAAAACAATCATACAATCACAATCATACAATCACAATCATACAATCACAATAATACAATCAACATCATACAATCACAATCATACAATCACAATCATACAATCACAATACTACAGTCGCCATTATCCAATCACAATCATACAATCACAATCATACAATCACAATCATACAATCACAATCATACAATCACAATACTACAGTCACCATTATACAATCACAATCATACAATCACAATCATATAATCACAATCATACAATCACAATGATACAATCACCATCATACAATCACAATCATACAGTAACAATCATACGATGACAATCATACAATTACTACTATACAATCACAATCATACAAAAACAATCATACTATCACAATCATACAAACACAATCATACAATCACAATCATACAATCACTACCATACAATCACAATCATACAATCACAATCATACAATCACAATCATACAATCACAATCATGCACTCGCAATCATACAATCACAATCATACTATCACAATCACACAATCTCAATCATATAATCACAATCATACAATCACAATCATAGAACCATAATTATAAAACCACAAACAAACTATCACAATCATACAATCACAATCATACAATCACAATCATACAATCACAATCATACAATCATAATCATACAATCACAATACTACAGTCGCCATTATACAATCACAATCATACAATGACAATCATATAGTCACAATCATACAATCACAATGATACAATCACAATCATACAATCACAATCATACAAACACAATCATACAATCATAATCATACAATCACAATCATAAAAAAACAATCATACAATCACAATCATGCAATCACAATCATACAATCACAATCATACAATCACAATCATACAATTACAATCATACAATCACAATCATACAACCGCAATCATACAATCACAATCATACAATCACAATCATACAATCACAATACTACAGTCGCCATTATCCAATCACAATCATACAATCACAATCATACAATCACAATCATACAATCACAATCATACAATCACAATCCTACAATCACAATCATACAATCACAATACTACAGTCACCATTATACAATCACAATCATACAATCACAATCATATAATCACAATCATACAATCACAATGATACAATCACCATCATACAATCACAATCATACAGTAACAATCACACGATGACAATCATACAATTACTACTATACAATCACAATCATACAAAAACAACCATACTATCACAATCATACAAACACAATCATACAATCACAATCATACAATCACTACCATACCATCACAATCATACTATCACAATCATACAATCACAATCATACAATCGCAATCAAACAATCACAATCATACGATCGCAATCATACAATCACAATCATACACTCACAATCATTCAATCACAATCATACAAGCACAATCATACAATCACAATCATACAATCACAATCATACAATCACAATCATACAATCACAATCATACAATCACAATCATACAATCACAATCATACAATCACAATCATACAATCACAATCATACAATCACAATCATACAATCACAATCATACAATCATAATCATATAATCACAATTATAAAATTGCAATCATACAATCGCAATCATACAATCATAATCATACCATCACAATCATACAGGCACAATCATACAATCACCATCATACAATCACAATCATACAATCACAATCATACAATCACAATCATACAATCACAAACATACAATCACAATCATACTATGACAATCATACAATCAAAATCATACAGTCACAATCATACAATCACAATCATACTATCACAATCATTCAATCACGATAATACAATCACAATCGTACAATCGCTATCGAACAATCACAACCATACGATCACAATCATACAATCACAACCGTACAATCACAATCATGCACTCGCAATCATACAATCACAATCATACTATCACAATCACACAATCACAATCATACAATCACAATCATACAATCACAATCATACAATCACAATCATACAATCACAATCATACAATCACAATCATACAATCACAATAATAGAACCATAATTATACAACCACAATCAAACGATCACAATCGTACAATCACAATCATACAATCACAATCATACAATCACAATCATACAATCACAATCATACGATCACAATCATACGATGACAATCATACGATCACAATCAAAGAATCACAATCATACAATCACAATCATACAATCACAATCATACAATCACAATCATACAATCACAATCATACGATCACAATCATACGATGACAATCATACGATCACAATCATACGATGACAATCATACAATTACTACTATACAATCACAATCATACAAATACAATCATACAATCACAATCATACTATAACAATCATACAATCAAAATCATACAATCACAATCATACAATCACAATCATACAATCACAATCATACAATCATAATCATATAATCACAATTATAAAATTGCAATCATAAAATCGCAATCATACAATCATAATCATACCATCACAATCATACAGGCACAATCATACAATCACCATCATACAATCACAATCATACAATCACAATCATACAATCACAATCATACAATCACAATCATACAATCACAATCATACTATGACAATCATACAATCAAAATCATACAGTCACAATCATACAATCACAATCATACTATCACAATCATTCAATCACGATAATACAATCACAATCGTACAATCGCTATCGAACAATCACAACCATACGATCACAATCATACAATCACAACCGTACAATCACAATCATGCACTCGCAATCATACAATCACAATCATACTATCACAATCACACAATCACAATCATACAATCACAATCATACAATCACAATCATACAATCACAATCATACAATCACAATCATACAATCACAATCATACAATCACAATAATAGAACCATAATTATACAACCACAATCAAACGATCACAATCGTACAATCACAATCATACAATCACAATCATACAATCACAATCATACAATCACAATCATACGATCACAATCATACGATGACAATCATACGATCACAATCAAAGAATCACAATCATACAATCACAATCATACAATCACAATCATACAATCACAATCATACAATCACAATCATACGATCACAATCATACGATGACAATCATACGATCACAATCATACGATGACAATCATACAATTACTACTATACAATCACAATCATACAAATACAATCATACAATCACAATCATACTATAACAATCATACAATCAAAATCATACAATCACAATCATACAATCACAATCATACACTCACAATCATTCAATCACAATACTACAGTCGCCATTATCCAATCACAATCATACAATCACAATCATACAATCACAATCATACAATCACAATCATACAATCACAATCATACAATCACAATCATACAATCACAATACTACAGTCACCATTATACAATCACAATCATACAATCACAATCATATAATCACAATCATACAATCGCAATCATACAATCACAATCATACAATCAAAATCATACAATCGCAATCATACGATCACAATCATACGATCACAATCATACAATCACAATCATACAATCACAATCATACAATCACAATCATACGATCACAATCATACGATGACAATCATACAATTACTACTATACAATCATAATCATACAAAAACAATCATACAATCACAATCATACAATCACAATCATACAATCACAATAATACAATCACAATCATACAATCACAATCATACAATCACAATCATACAATCACAATCATACAATCACAATCATACTATGACAATCATACAATCAAAATCATACAATTACAATCATACAATCACAATCATACTATCGCAATCATTCAATCACGATAATACAATCACAATCGTACAATCGCAATCGAACAATCACAACGATACGATCACAATCATACAATCACAATCGTACAATCACAATCATACAATCACAATCATACAATCACAATCATACAATCACAATCATACACTCGCAATCTTACAATCACAATCATACAATCACAATCATACAATCACTATCATACAATCACAACCATACAATCACAATCATACAATCACAATCATACAATCACAATCATACAATCACAATCATACAATCACAATCATACAATCACAATCATACAATCACAATCATACAATCACAATCATACAATCACAATCATACAATCACAATCATACAATCGCAATCATACAATCACAATCATACAATCAAAATCATACAATCGCAATCATACGATCACAATCATACGATCACAATCATACAATCACAATCATACTATAACAATCATACAATCAATATCATACAATCACAATCATACAATCACAATCATACTATCACAATCATTCAATCACGATAATACAATCACAATCGTACAATCGCAATCGAACAATCGCAACCATACGATCACAATCATACAATCACAATCATACAATCACAATCATGCACTCGCAATCATACAATCACAATCATACTATCACAATCACACAATCACAATCATACAATCACAATCATACTATCACAATCATACAATCACAATCATACAATCACAATCATACAATCACAATAATAGAACCATAATTATACAACCACAATCAAACGATCACAGTCGCACAATCACAATCATACAATCACAATCATACAATCACAATCATACAATCACAATCATACAATCACAATCATACAATCACAATCATACAATCACAATCATACAATCACAATCATACAATCACAATCATACAATCACAATCATACAATCACAATCATACAATCAAAATCATACAATCGCAATCATACGGTCACAGTCATACGATCACAATCATACAATCACAATCATACAATCACAATCATACAATCACAATCATACAATCACAATCATACAATCACAATCATACAATCACAATCATACAATCGCAATCATACAATCACAATCATACGATGACAATCATACAATTACTACTATACAATCATAATCATACAAAAACAATCATACAATCACAATCATACAATCACAATCATACAATCACAATAATACAATCAACATCATACAATCACAATCATACAATCACAATCATACAATCACAATACTACAGTCGCCATTATCCTATCACAATCATACAATCACAATCATACAATCACAATCATACAATCACAATCATACAATCACAATCATACAATCACAATACTACAGTCACCATTATACAATCACAATCATACAATCACAATCATATAATCACAATCATACAATCACAATGATACAATCACCATCATACAATCACAATCATACAGTAACAATCATACGATGACAATCATACAATTACTACTATACAATCACAATCATACAAAAACAATCATACTATCACAATCATACAAACACAATCATACAATCACAATCATACAATCACTACCATACAATCACAATCATACAATCACAATCATACAATCACAATCATACAATCACAATCATGCACTCGCAATCATACAATCACAATCATACTATCACAATCACACAATCACAATCATATAATCACAATCATACAATCACAATCATAGAACCATAATTATAAAACCACAATCAAACTATCACAATCATACAATCACAATCATACAATCACAATCATACAATCACAATCATACAATCACAATCATACAATCACAATCATACAATCACAATACTACAGTCGCCATTATACAATCACAATCATACAATGACAATCATATAGTCACAATCATACAATCACAATGATACAATCACAATCATACAATCACAATCATACAAACACAATCATACAATCATAATCATACAATCACAATCATAAAAAAACAATCATACAATCACAATCATGCAATCACAATCATACAATCACAATCATACAATCACAATCATACAATTACAATCATACAATCACAATCATACAACCGCAATCATACAATCACAATCATACAATCACAATCATACAAACACAATCATACAATCACAATGATACAATCACCATCATACAATCACAATCATACAGTAACAATCACACGATGACAATCATACAATTACTACTATACAATCACAATCATACAAAAACAACCATACTATCACAATCATACAAACACAATCATACAATCACAATCATACAATCACTACCATACCATCACAATCATACTATCACAATCATACAATCACAATCATACAATCGCAATCAAACAATCACAATCATACGATCGCAATCATACAATCACAATCATACACTCACAATCAGTCAATCACAATCATACAAGCACAATCATACAATCACAATCATACAATCACAATCATACAATCACAATCATACAATCACAATCATACAATCACAATCATACAATCACAATCATACAATCACAATCATACAATCACAATCATACAATCACAATCATACAATCACAATCATACAATCACAATCATACAATCATAATCATATAATCACACTTATAAAATTGCAATCATACAATCGCAATCATACAATCATAATCATACCATCACAATCATACAGGCACAATCATACAATCACCATCATACAATCACAATCATACAATCACAATCATACAATCACAATCATACAATCACAATCATACAATCACAATCATACTATGACAATCATACAATCAAAATCATACAATCACAATCATACAATTACAATCATACTATCACAATCATTCAATCACGATAATACAATCACAATCGTACAATCGCTATCGAACAATCACAACCATACGATCACAATCATACAATCACAACCGTACAATCACAATCATGCACTCGCAATCATACAATCACAATCATACTATCACAATCACACAATCACAATCATGCAATCACAATCATACAATCACAATCATACAATCACAATCATACAATCACAATCATACAATCACAATCATACAATCACAATAATAGAACCATAATTATACAACCACAATCAAACGATCACAATCGTACAATCACAATCATACAATCACAATCATACAATCACAATCATACAATCACAATCATACAATCACAATCATACAATCACAATCACACAATCACAATACTACAAGCGCCATTATACAATCACAATCATACAATGACAATCATATAATCACAATCATACAATCACAATGATACAATCACAATCATACAATCACAATCATACAAACACAATCATACAATCATAATCATGCAATAACAATCATACAATCAAAATCATACAAGCGCAATCATACGATCACAATCATACAATCACAATCAAAGAATCACAATCATACAATCACAATCATACAATCACAATCATACAAAAACAATCATACAATCACAATCATACAATCACAATCATACAAATACAATCATACAATCACAATCATACAATCACAATCATACAATCACAATCATACAATCACAATCATACAATCACAATCGTACAATCACAATCATACAATCACAATCATACAATCACAATCATACAATCACAATCATACAATCACAATCATACAATCACAATCATACAATCACAATCATACAATCACAATCATACAATCACAATCATACAATCATAATCATATAATCACACTTATAAAATTGCAATCATACAATCGCAATCATACAATCATAATCATACCATCACAATCATACAGGCACAATCATACAATCACTATCATACAATCACAATCATACAATCACAATCATACAATCACAATCATACAATCACAATCATACAATCACAATCATACAATCACAATCATACTATGACAATCATACAATCAAAATCATACAATCACAATCATACAATCACAATCATACAATCACAATCATACAATCACAATCATACAATCACAATCATACAATCACAATCATACAATCACAATCATACAATCACAATCATACAATCACAATCATACAATCAAAATCATACAATCGCAATCATACGGTCACAGTCATACGATCACAATCATACAATCACAATCATACAATCACAATCATACAATCACAATCATACAATCACAATCATACAATCACAATCATACAATCACAATCATACAATCGCAATCATACAATCACAATCATACGATGACAATCATACAATTACTACTATACAATCATAATCATACAAAAACAATCATACAATCACAATCATACAATCACAATCATACAATCACAATAATACAATCAACATCATACAATCACAATCATACAATCACAATACTACAGTCGCCATTATCCAATCACAATCATACAATCACAATCATACAATCACAATCATACAATCACAATCATACAATCACAATCATACAATCACAATACTACAGTCACCATTATTAAATCACAATCATACAATCACAATCATATAATCACAATCTTACAATCACAATGATACAATCACCATCATACAATCACAATCATACAGTAACAATCATACGATGACAATCATACAATTACTACTATACAATCACAATCATACAAAAACAATCATACTATCACAATCATACAAACACAATCATACAATCACAATCATACAATCACTACCATACAATCACAATCATACAATCACAATCATACAATCACAATCATACAATCACAATCATGCACTCGCAATCATACAATCACAATCATACTATCACAATCACACAATCACAATCATATAATCACAATCATACAATCACAATCATAGAACCATAATTATAAAACCACAATCAAACTATCACAATCATACAATCACAATCATACAATCACAATCATACAATCACAATCATACAATCACAATCATACAATCACAATACTACAGTCGCCATTATACAATCACAATCATACAATGACAATCATATAGTCACAATCATACAATCACAATGATACAATCACAATCATACAATCACAATCATACAATCACAATCATACAAACACAATCATACAATCATAATCATACAATCACAATCATAAAAAAACAATCATACAATCACAATCATGCAATCACAATCATACAATCACAATCATACAATCACAATCATACAATTACAATCATACAATCACAATCATACAACCGCAATCATACAATCACAATCATACAATCACAATCATACAAACACAATCATACAATCATAATCATACAATCACAATCATAAAAAAACAATCATACAATCACAATCATGCAATCGCAATCATACAATCACAATCATACAATCACAATCATATAATCACAATCATACAATCACAATGATACAATCACCATCATACAATCACAATCATACAGTAACAATCACACGATGACAATCATACAATTACTACTATACAATCACAATCATACAAAAACAACCATACTATCACAATCATACAAACACAATCATACAATCACAATCATACAATCACTACCATACCATCACAATCATACTATCACAATCATACAATCACAATCATACAATCACAATCATACAATCACAATCATACAATCACAATCATACAATCACAATCATACAATCACAATCATACAATCGCAATCATACAATCACAATCATACGATGACAATCATACAATTACTACTATACAATCATAATCATACAAAAACAATCATACAATCACAATCATACAATCACAATCATACAATCACAATAATACAATCAACATCATACAATCACAATCATACAATCACAATCATACAATCACAATACTACAGTCGCCATTATCCAATCACAATCATACAATCACAATCATACAATCACAATCATACAATCACAATCATACAATCACAATCATACAATCACAATACTACAGTCACCATTATACAATCACAATCATACAATCACAATCATATAATCACAATCATACAATCACAATGATACAATCACCATCATACAATCACAATCATACAGTAACAATCATACGATGACAATCATACAATTACTACTATACAATCACAATCATACAAAAACAATCATACTATCACAATCATACAAACACAATCATACAATCACAATCATACAATCACTACCATACAATCACAATCATACAATCACAATCATACAATCACAATCATACAATCACAATCATGCACTCGCAATCATACAATCACAATCATACTATCACAATCACACAATCACAATCATATAATCACAATCATACAATCACAATCATAGAACCATAATTATAAAACCACAATCAAACTATCACAATCATACAATCACAATCATACAATCACAATCATACAATCACAATCATACAATCACAATCATACAATCACAATCATACAATCACAATACTACAGTCGCCATTATACAATCACAATCATACAATGACAATCATATAGTCACAATCATACAATCACAATGATACAATCACAATCATACAATCACAATCATACAAACACAATCATACAATCATAATCATACAATCACAATCATAAAAAAACAATCATACAATCACAATCATGCAATCACAATCATACAATCATAATCATATAATCACACTTATAAAATTGCAATCATACAATCGCAATCATACAATCATAATCATACCATCACAATCATACAGGCACAATCATACAATCACTATCATACAATCACAATCATACAATCACAATCATACAATCACAATCATACAATCACAATCATACAATCACAATCATACAATCACAATCATACTATGACAATCATACAATCAAAATCATACAATCACAATCATACAATCACAATCATACAATCACAATCATACAATCACAATCATACAATCACAATCATACAATCACAATCATACAATCACAATCATACAATCACAATCATACAATCACAATCATACAATCACAATCATACTATGACAATCATACAATCAAAATCATACAATCACAATCATACAATCACAATCATACAATCACAATCATACAATCACAATCATACAATCACAATCATACAATCACAATCATACAATCACAATCATACAATCACAATCATACAATCACAATCATACAATCACAATCATACAATCATAATCATATAATCACACTTATAAAATTGCAATCATACAATCGCAATCATACAATCATAATCATACCATCACAATCATACAGGCACAATCATACAATCACCATCATACAATCACAATCATACAATCACAATCATACAATCACAATCATACAATCACAATCATACAATCACAATCATACTATGACAATCATACAATCAAAATCATACAATCACAATCATACAATTACAATCATACTATCACAATCATTCAATCACGATAATACAATCACAATCGTACAATCGCTATCGAACAATCACAACCATACGATCACAATCATACAATCACAACCGTACAATCACAATCATGCACTCGCAATCATACAATCACAATCATACTATCACAATCACACAATCACAATCATGCAATCACAATCATACAATCACAATCATACAATCACAATCATACAATCACAATCATACAATCACAATCATACAATCACAATAATAGAACCATAATTATACAACCACAATCAAACGATCACAATCGTACAATCACAATCATACAATCACAATCATACAATCACAATCATACAATCACAATCATACAATCACAATCATACAATCACAATCATACAATCACAATCACACAATCACAATACTACAAGCGCCATTATACAATCACAATCATACAATGACAATCATATAATCACAATCATACAATCACAATGATACAATCACAATCATACAATCACAATCATACAAACACAATCATACAATCATAATCATGCAATAACAATCATACAATCAAAATCATACAAGCGCAATCATACGATCACAATCATACAATCACAATCAAAGAATCACAATCATACAATCACAATCATACAATCACAATCATACAAAAACAATCATACAATCACAATCATACAATCACAATCATACAAATACAATCATACAATCACAATCATACAATCACAATCATACAATCACAATCATACAATCACAATCATACAATCACAATCGTACAATCACAATCATACAATCACAATCATACAATCACAATCATACAATCACAATCATACAATCACAATCATACAATCACAATCATACAATCACAATCATACAATCACAATCATACAATCATAATCATATAATCACACTTATAAAATTGCAATCATACAATCGCAATCATACAATCATAATCATACCATCACAATCATACAGGCACAATCATACAATCACTATCATACAATCACAATCATACAATCACAATCATACAATCACAATCATACAATCACAATCATACAATCACAATCATACAATCACAATCATACTATGACAATCATACAATCAAAATCATACAATCACAATCATACAATCACAATCATACAATCACAATCATACAATCACAATCATACAATCACAATCATACAATCACAATCATACAATCACAATCATACAATCACAATCATACAATCACAATCATACAATCACAATCATACAATCAAAATCATACAATCGCAATCATACGGTCACAGTCATACGATCACAATCATACAATCACAATCATACAATCACAATCATACAATCACAATCATACAATCACAATCATACAATCACAATCATACAATCACAATCATACAATCGCAATCATACAATCACAATCATACGATGACAATCATACAATTACTACTATACAATCATAATCATACAAAAACAATCATACAATCACAATCATACAATCACAATCATACAATCACAATAATACAATCAACATCATACAATCACAATCATACAATCACAATACTACAGTCGCCATTATCCAATCACAATCATACAATCACAATCATACAATCACAATCATACAATCACAATCATACAATCACAATCATACAATCACAATACTACAGTCACCATTATTAAATCACAATCATACAATCACAATCATATAATCACAATCTTACAATCACAATGATACAATCACCATCATACAATCACAATCATACAGTAACAATCATACGATGACAATCATACAATTACTACTATACAATCACAATCATACAAAAACAATCATACTATCACAATCATACAAACACAATCATACAATCACAATCATACAATCACTACCATACAATCACAATCATACAATCACAATCATACAATCACAATCATACAATCACAATCATGCACTCGCAATCATACAATCACAATCATACTATCACAATCACACAATCACAATCATATAATCACAATCATACAATCACAATCATAGAACCATAATTATAAAACCACAATCAAACTATCACAATCATACAATCACAATCATACAATCACAATCATACAATCACAATCATACAATCACAATCATACAATCACAATACTACAGTCGCCATTATACAATCACAATCATACAATGACAATCATATAGTCACAATCATACAATCACAATGATACAATCACAATCATACAATCACAATCATACAATCACAATCATACAAACACAATCATACAATCATAATCATACAATCACAATCATAAAAAAACAATCATACAATCACAATCATGCAATCACAATCATACAATCACAATCATACAATCACAATCATACAATTACAATCATACAATCACAATCATACAACCGCAATCATACAATCACAATCATACAATCACAATCATACAAACACAATCATACAATCATAATCATACAATCACAATCATAAAAAAACAATCATACAATCACAATCATGCAATCGCAATCATACAATCACAATCATACAATCACAATCATATAATCACAATCATACAATCACAATGATACAATCACCATCATACAATCACAATCATACAGTAACAATCACACGATGACAATCATACAATTACTACTATACAATCACAATCATACAAAAACAACCATACTATCACAATCATACAAACACAATCATACAATCACAATCATACAATCACTACCATACCATCACAATCATACTATCACAATCATACAATCACAATCATACAATCGCAATCAAACAATCACAATCATACGATCGCAATCATACAATCACAATCATACACTCACAATCAGTCAATCACAATCATACAAGCACAATCATACAATCACAATCATACAATCACAATCATACAATCACAATCATACAATCACAATCATACAATCACAATCATACAATCACAATCATACAATCACAATCATACAATCACAATCATACAATCACAATCATACAATCACAATCATACAATCACAATCATACAATCATAATCATATAATCACACTTATAAAATTGCAATCATACAATCGCAATCATACAATCATAATCATACCATCACAATCATACAGGCACAATCATACAATCACCATCATACAATCACAATCATACAATCACAATCATACAATCACAATCATACAATCACAATCATACAATCACAATCATACTATGACAATCATACAATCACAATCATACAATCACAATCATACAATCACAATCATACAATCACAATCATACAATCACAATCATACAATCAAAATCATACAATCGCAATCATACGGTCACAGTCATACGATCACAATCATACAATCACAATCATACAATCACAATCATACAATCACAATCATACAATCACAATCATACAATCACAATCATACAATCACAATCATACAATCGCAATCATACAATCACAATCATACGATGACAATCATACAATTACTACTATACAATCACAATCATACAAAAACAATCATACAATCACAATCATACAATCACAATCATACAATCACAATAATACAATCAACATCATACAATCACAATCATACAATCACAATACTACAGTCGCCATTATCCAATCACAATCATACAATCACAATCATACAATCACAATCATACAATCACAATCATACAATCACAATCATACAATCACAATACTACAGTCACCATTATTAAATCACAATCATACAATCACAATCATATAATCACAATCTTACAATCACAATGATACAATCACCATCATACAATCACAATCATACAGTAACAATCATACGATGACAATCATACAATTACTACTATACAATCACAATCATACAAAAACAATCATACTATCACAATCATACAAACACAATCATACAATCACAATCATACAATCACTACCATACAATCACAATCATACAATCACAATCATACAATCACAATCATACAATCACAATCATGCACTCGCAATCATACAATCACAATCATACTATCACAATCACACAATCACAATCATATAATCACAATCATACAATCACAATCATAGAACCATAATTATAAAACCACAATCAAACTATCACAATCATACAATCACAATCATACAATCACAATCATATAGTCACAATCATACAATCACAATGATACAATCACAATCATACAATCACAATCATACAATCACAATCATACAAACACAATCATACAATCATAATCATACAATCACAATCATAAAAAAACAATCATACAATCACAATCATGCAATCACAATCATACAATCACAATCATACAATCACAATCATACAATTACAATCATACAATCACAATCATACAACCGCAATCATACAATCACAATCATACAATCACAATCATACAAACACAATCATACAATCATAATCATACAATCACAATCATAAAAAAACAATCATACAATCACAATCATGCAATCGCAATCATACAATCACAATCATACAATCACAATCATATAATCACAATCATACAATCACAATGATACAATCACCATCATACAATCACAATCATACAGTAACAATCACACGATGACAATCATACAATTACTACTATACAATCACAATCATACAAAAACAACCATACTATCACAATCATACAAACACAATCATACAATCACAATCATACAATCACTACCATACCATCACAATCATACTATCACAATCATACAATCACAATCATACAATCGCAATCAAACAATCACAATCATACGATCGCAATCATACAATCACAATCATACACTCACAATCAGTCAATCACAATCATACAAGCACAATCATACAATCACAATCATACAATCACAATCATACAATCACAATCATACAATCACAATCATACAATCACAATCATACAATCACAATCATACAATCACAATCATACAATCACAATCATACAATCACAATCATACAATCACAATCATACAATCACAATCATACAATCACAATCATACAATCATAATCATATAATCACACTTATAAAATTGCAATCATACAATCGCAATCATACAATCATAATCATACCATCACAATCATACAGGCACAATCATACAATCACCATCATACAATCACAATCATACAATCACAATCATACAATCACAATCATACAATCACAATCATACAATCACAATCATACTATGACAATCATACAATCAAAATCATACAATCACAATCATACAATTACAATCATACTATCACAATCATTCAATCACGATAATACAATCACAATCGTACAATCGCTATCGAACAATCACAACCATACGATCACAATCATACAATCACAACCGTACAATCACAATCATGCACTCGCAATCATACAATCACAATCATACTATCACAATCACACAATCACAATCATGCAATCACAATCATACAATCACAATCATACAATCACAATCATACAATCACAATCATACAATCACAATCATACAATCACAATAATAGAACCATAATTATACAACCACAATCAAACGATCACAATCGTACAATCACAATCATACAATCACAATCATACAATCACAATCATACAATCACAATCATACAATCACAATCATACAATCACAATCATACAATCACAATCATACAATCACAATCATACAATCACAATCATACAATCGCAATCATACAATCACAATCATACTATCACAATCACACAATCACAATCATGCAATCACAATCATACAATCACAATCATACAATCACAATCATACAATCACAATCATACAATCACAATCATACAATCACAATCATACAATCACAATCATACAATCACAATCATACAATGACAATCATACAATCAAAATCATACAATCGCAATCATGCGGTCACAGTCATACGATCACAATCATACAATCACAATCATACAATCACAATCATACAATCACAATCATACAATCACAATCATACAATCACAATCATACAATCACAATCATACAATCGCAATCATACAATCACAATCATACGATGACAATCATACAATTACTACTATACAATCATAATCATACAAAAACAATCATACAATCACAATCATACAATCACAATCATACAATCACAATCATACAATCACAATAATACAATCAACATCATACAATCACAATCATACAATCACAATCATACAATCACAATACTACAGTCGCCATTATCCAATCACAATCATACAATCACAATCATACAATCACAATCATACAATCACAATCATACAATCACAATCATACAATCACAATCATACAATCACAATACTACAGTCACCATTATACAATCACAATCATACAATCACAATCATATAATCACAATCATACAATCACAATGATACAATCACCATCATACAATCACAATCATACAGTAACAATCATACGATGACAATCATACAATTACTACTATACAATCACAATCATACAAAAACAATCATACTATCACAATCATACAAACACAATCATACAATCACAATCATACAATCACTACCATACAATCACAATCATACAATCACAATCATACAATCACAATCATACAATCACAATCATGCACTCGCAATCATACAATCACAATCATACTATCACAATCACACAATCACAATCATATAATCACAATCATACAATCACAATCATAGAACCATAATTATAAAACCACAATCAAACTATCACAATCATACAATCACAATCATACAATCACAATCATACAATCACAATCATACAATCACAATCATACAATCACAATCATACAATCACAATCATACAATCACAATACTACAGTCGCCATTATACAATCACAATCATACAATGACAATCATATAGTCACAATCATACAATCACAATGATACAATCACAATCATACAATCACAATCATACAAACACAATCATACAATCATAATCATACAATCACAATCATAAAAAAACAATCATACAATCACAATCATGCAATCACAATCATACAATCACAATCATACAATCACAATCATACAATTACAATCATACAATCACAATCATACAACCGCAATCATACAATCACAATCATACAATCACAATCATACAAACACAATCATACAATCATAATCATACAATCACAATCATAAAAAAACAATCATACAATCACAATCATGCAATCGCAATCATACAATCACAATCATACAATCACAATCATATAATCACAATCATACAATCACAATGATACAATCACCATCATACAATCACAATCATACAGTAACAATCACACGATGACAATCATACAATTACTACTATACAATCACAATCATACAAAAACAACCATACTATCACAATCATACAAACACAATCATACAATCACAATCATACAATCACTACCATACCATCACAATCATACTATCACAATCATACAATCACAATCATACAATCGCAATCAAACAATCACAATCATACGATCGCAATCATACAATCACAATCATACACTCACAATCAGTCAATCACAATCATACAAGCACAATCATACAATCACAATCATACAATCACAATCATACAATCACAATCATACAATCACAATCATACAATCACAATCATACAATCACAATCATACAATCACAATCATACAATCACAATCATACAATCACAATCATACAATCACAATCATACAATCACAATCATACAATCACAATCATACAATCACAATCATACAATCATAATCATATAATCACACTTATAAAATTGCAATCATACAATCGCAATCATACAATCATAATCATACCATCACAATCATACAGGCACAATCATACAATCACCATCATACAATCACAATCATACAATCACAATCATACAATCACAATCATACAATCACAATCATACAATCACAATCATACTATGACAATCATACAATCAAAATCATACAATCACAATCATACAATTACAATCATACTATCACAATCATTCAATCACGATAATACAATCACAATCGTACAATCGCTATCGAACAATCACAACCATACGATCACAATCATACAATCACAACCGTACAATCACAATCATGCACTCGCAATCATACAATCACAATCATACTATCACAATCACACAATCACAATCATGCAATCACAATCATACAATCACAATCATACAATCACAATCATACAATCACAATCATACAATCACAATCATACAATCACAATAATAGAACCATAATTATACAACCACAATCAAACGATCACAATCGTACAATCACAATCATACAATCACAATCATACAATCACAATCATACAATCACAATCATACAATCACAATCATACAATCACAATCATACAATCACAATCACACAATCACAATACTACAAGCGCCATTATATAATCACAATCATACAATGACAATCATATAATCACAATCATACAATCACAATGATACAATCACAATCATACAATCACAATCATACAAACACAATCATACAATCATAATCATGCAATAACAATCATACAATCAAAATCATACAAGCGCAATCATACGATCACAATCATACAATCACAATCAAAGAATCACAATCATACAATCACAATCATACAATCACAATCATACAAAAACAATCATACAATCACAATCATACAATCACAATCATACAAATACAATCATACAATCACAATCATACAATCACAATCATACAATCACAATCATACAATCACAATCATACAATCACAATCGTACAATCACAATCATACAATCACAATCATACAATCACAATCATACAATCACAATCATACAATCACAATCATACAATCACAATCATACAATCACAATCATACAATCACAATCATACAATCATAATCATATAATCACACTTATAAAATTGCAATCATACAATCGCAATCATACAATCATAATCATACCATCACAATCATACAGGCACAATCATACAATCACTATCATACAATCACAATCATACAATCACAATCATACAATCACAATCATACAATCACAATCATACAATCACAATCATACAATCACAATCATACTATGACAATCATACAATCAAAATCATACAATCACAATCATACAATCACAATCATACAATCACAATCATACAATCACAATCATACAATCACAATCACACAATCACAATCATACAATCACAATCATACAATCACAATCATACAATCACAATCATACAATCACAATCATACAATCAAAATCATACAATCGCAATCATACGGTCACAGTCATACGATCACAATCATACAATCACAATCATACAATCACAATCATACAATCACAATCATACAATCACAATCATACAATCACAATCATACAATCACAATCATACAATCGCAATCATACAATCACAATCATACGATGACAATCATACAATTACTACTATACAATCATAATCATACAAAAACAATCATACAATCACAATCATACAATCACAATCATACAATCACAATAATACAATCAACATCATACAATCACAATCATACAATCACAATCATACAATCACAATACTACAGTCGCCATTATCCAATCACAATCATACAATCACAATCATACAATCACAATCATACAATCACAATCATACAATCACAATCATACAATCACAATACTACAGTCACCATTATTAAATCACAATCATACAATCACAATCATATAATCACAATCTTACAATCACAATGATACAATCACCATCATACAATCACAATCATACAGTAACAATCATACGATGACAATCATACAATTACTACTATACAATCACAATCATACAAAAACAATCATACTATCACAATCATACAAACACAATCATACAATCACAATCATACAATCACTACCATACAATCACAATCATACAATCACAATCATACAATCACAATCATACAATCACAATCATGCACTCGCAATCATACAATCACAATCATACTATCACAATCACACAATCACAATCATATAATCACAATCATACAATCACAATCATAGAACCATAATTATAAAACCACAATCAAACTATCACAATCATACAATCACAATCATACAATCACAATCATACAATCACAATCATACAATCACAATCATACAATCACAATACTACAGTCGCCATTATACAATCACAATCATACAATGACAATCATATAGCCACAATCATACAATCACAATGATACAATCACAATCATACAATCACAATCATACAAACACAATCATACAATCATAATCATACAATCACAATCATAAAAAAACAATCATACAATCACAATCATGCAATCACAATCATACAATCACAATCATACAATCACAATCATACAATTACAATCATACAATCACAATCATACAACCGCAATCATACAATCACAATCATACAATCACAATCATACAAACACAATCATACAATCATAATCATACAATCACAATCATAAAAAAACAATCATACAATCACAATCATGCAATCGCAATCATACAATCACAATCATACAATCACAATCATATAATCACAATCATACAATCACAATGATACAATCACCATCATACAATCACAATCATACAGTAACAATCACACGATGACAATCATACAATTACTACTATACAATCACAATCATACAAAAACAACCATACTATCACAATCATACAAACACAATCATACAATCACAATCATACAATCACTACCATACCATCACAATCATACTATCACAATCATACAATCACAATCATACAATCGCAATCAAACAATCACAATCATACGATCGCAATCATACAATCACAATCATACACTCACAATCAGTCAATCACAATCATACAAGCACAATCATACAATCACAATCATACAATCACAATCATACAATCACAATCATACAATCACAATCATACAATCACAATCATACAATCACAATCATACAATCACAATCATACAATCACAATCATACAATCACAATCATACAATCACAATCATACAATCATAATCATATAATCACACTTATAAAATTGCAATCATACAATCGCAATCATACAATCATAATCATACCATCACAATCATACAGGCACAATCATACAATCACCATCATACAATCACAATCATACAATCACAATCATACAATCACAATCATACAATCACAATCATACAATCACAATCATACAATCACAATACTACAGTCACCATTATACAATCACAATCATACAATCACAATCATATAATCACAATCATACAATCACAATGATACAATCACCATCATACAATCACAATCATACAATCACAATCATACAATCACAATCATACAATCACTATCATACAATCACAATCATACAATCACAATCATACAATCACAATCATACAATCGCAATCACACAATCACAATCATAGAATCACTACCATACAATCACAATCATACAATCACAATCATACAATCACAATCATACAATCACAATTATGCACTCGCAATCATACAATCACAATCATACTATCACAATCACACAATCACAATCATATAATCACAATCATACAATCACAATCATAGAACCATAATTATAAAACCACAATCAAACGATCACAATCATACAATCACAATCATACAATCACAATCATACAATCACAATCATACAATCACAATCATACAATCACTATACTACAGTCGCCATTATACAATCACAATCATACAATGACAATCATATAGTCACAATCATACAATCACAATGATACAATCACAATCATACAATCACAATCATACAAACACAATCATACAATCATAATCATACAATCACAATCATAAAAAAACAATCATACAATCACAATCATGCAATCACAATCATACAATCACAATCATACAATCACAATCATACAATCACAATCATACAATCACAATCATACAATCAAAATCATACAATCGCAATCATACGATCACAATCATACTATAACAATCATACAATCAAAATCATACAATCACAATCATACAATCACAATCATACACACACAATCATTCAATCACAATCATACAATCACAATACTACAGTCGCCATTATCCAATCACAATCATACAATCACAATCATACAATCACAATCATACAATCACAATCATACAATCACAATCATACAATCACAATCATACAATCACAATCATACAATCACAATCATACAATCACAATCATACAATCACAATCATACAATCACAATCATACAATCACAATCATACAATCACAATCATACGATGACAATCATACAATTACTACTATACAATCATAATCATACAAAAACAGTCATACAATCACAATCATACAATCACAATCATACAATCACAATAATACAATCAACATCATACAATCACAATCATACAATCACAATCATACAATCACAATACTACAGTCGCCATTATCCAATCACAATCATACAATCACAATCATACAATCACAATCATACAATCACAATCATACAATCACAATCATACAATCACAATCATACAATCACAATCATACAATCACAATACTACAGTCACCATTATACAATCACAATCATACAATCACAATCATATAATCACAATCATACAATCACAATGATACAATCACCATCATACAATCACAATCATACAGTAACAATCATACGATGACAATCATACAATTACTACTATACAATCACAATCATACAAAAACAATCATACTATCACAATCATACAAACACAATCACACAATCACAATCATAGAATCACTACCATACAATCACAATCATACAATCACAATCATACAATCACAATCATACAATCACAATTATGCACTCGCAATCATACAATCACAATCATACTATCACAATCACACAATCACAATCATATAATCACAATCATACAATCACAATCATAGAACCATAATTATAAAACCACAATCAAACGATCACAATCATACAATCACAATCATACAATCACAATCATACAATCACAATCATACAATCACAATCATACAATCACTATACTACAGTCGCCATTATACAATCACAATCATACAATGACAATCATATAGTCACAATCATACAATCACAATGATACAATCACAATCATACAATCACAATCATACAAACACAATCATACAATCATAATCATACAATCACAATCATAAAAAAACAATCATACAATCACAATCATGCAATCACAATCATACAATCACAATCATACAATCACAATCATACAATTACAATCATACAATCACAATCATACAACCGCAATCATACAATCACAATCATACAATCACAATCATACAATCACAATACTACAGTCGCCATTATCCAATCACAATCATACAATCACAATCATACAATCACAATCATACAATCACAATCATACAATCACAATCATACAATCACAATCCTACAATCACAATCATACAATCACAATACTACAGTCACCATTATACAATCACAATCATACAATCACAATCATGTAATCACAATCATACAATCACAATGATACAATCACCATCATACAATCACAATCATACAGTAACAATCACACGATGACAATCATACAATGACTACTATACAATCACAATCATACAAAAACAACCATACTATCACAATCATACAAACACAATCATACAATCACAATCATACAATCACTACCATACCATCACAATCATACTATCACAATCATACAATCACAATCATACAATCGCAATCAAACAATCACAATCATACGATCGCAATCATACAATCACAATCATACACTCACAATCATTCAATCACAATCATACAAGCACAATCATACAATCACAATCATACAATCACAATCATACAATCACAATCATACAATCACAATCATACAATCACAATCATACAATCACAATCATACAATCACAATCATACAGTCACAATCATACAATCACAATCATACAATCACAATCATACAATCACAATCATACAATCACAATCATACAATCATAATCATATAATCACACTTATAACATTGCAATCATACAATCGCAATCATACAATCATAATCATACCATCACAATCATACAGGCACAATCATACAATCACCATCATACAATCACAATCATACAATCACAATCATACAATCACAATCATACAATCACAATCATACAATCACAATCATACTATGACAATCATACAATCAAAATCATACAATCACAATCATACAATCACAATCATACTATCACAATCATTCAATCACGATAATACAATCACAATCGTACAATCGCTATCGAACAATCACAACCATACGATCACAATCATACAATCACAACCGTACAATCACAATCATGCACTCGCAATCATACAATCACAATCATACTATCACAATCACACAATCACAATCATACAATCACAATCATACAATCACAATCATACAATCACAATCATACAATCACAATCATACAATCACAATAATAGAACCATAATTATACAACCACAATCAAACGATCACAATCGTACAATCACAATCATACAATCACAATCATACAATCACAATCATACAATCACAATCATACAATCACAATCATACAATCACAATCATACAATCATAATCATATAATCACACTTATAAAATTGCAATCATACAATCGCAATCATACAATCATAATCATACCATCACAATCATACAGGCACAATCATACAATCACCATCATACAATCACAATCATACAATCACAATCATACAATCACAATCATACAATCACAATCATACAATCACAATCATACTATGACAATCATACAATCAAAATCATACAATCACAATCATACAATCACAATCATACTATCACAATCATTCAATCACGATAATACAATCACAATCGTACAATCGCTATCGAACAATCACAACCATACGATCACAATCATACAATCACAACCGTACAATCACAATCATGCACTCGCAATCATACAATCACAATCATACTATCACAATCACACAATCACAATCATACAATCACAATCATACAATCACAATCATACAATCACAATCATACAATCACAATCATACAATCACAATCATACAATCACAATAATAGAACCATAATTATACAACCACAATCAAACGATCACAATCGTACAATCACAATCATACAATCACAATCATACAATCACAATCATACAATCACAATCATACAATCACAATCATACAATCACAATCATACAATCACAATCATACAATCACAATACTACAGGCGCCATTATACAATCACAATCATACAATGACAATCATATAATCACAATCATACAATCACAATGATACAATCACAATCATACAATCACAATCATACAAACACAATCATACAATCATAATCATGCAATAACAATCATACAATCAAAATCATACAAGCGCAATCATACGATCACAATCATACAATCACAATCAAAGAATCACAATCATACAATCACAATCATACAATCACAATCATACAAAAACAATCATACAATCACAATCATACAATCGCAATCATACAATTACAATCACCCAAATACAATCATACAATCACAATCATACAATCACAATAATACAATCGCAATCAAACAATCACAATCATACGATCGCAATCATACAACCACAATCATACACTCACAATCATTCAATCACAATCATACAATCACAATCATACAAAAACAATCATACAATCACAATCAAAGAATCACAATCATACAATCACAATCATACAATCACAATCATACAATCACAATCATACAAAAACAATCATACAATCACAATCATACAATCGCAATCATACAATTACAATCACCCAAATACAATCATACAATCACAATCATACAATCACAATAATACAATCGCAATCAAACAATCACAATCATACGATCGCAATCATACAACCACAATCATACACTCACAATCATTCAATCACAATCATACAATCACAATCATACAAAAACAATCATACAATCACAATCATGCAATCACAATCATACAATCGCAATCAAACAATCACAATCATACGATCGCAATCATGCAATCACAATCATACACTCACAATCATTCAATCACAATCATACAATCACAATCATACAATCACGATCATACAATCACAATCATACAATCACAATCATACAATCATAATCATATAATCACACTCATAAAATTGCAATCATACAATCGCAATCATACGATCACAATCATAAACTCACAATCATTCAATCACAATCATACAATCACAATCATACAATCACAATCATACAATCACAATCATACAATCACAATCATACAATCACAATCATACAATCAAAATCATACAATCGCAATCATACGATCACAATCATACGATGACAATCATACAATTACTACTATACAATCACAATCATACAAATACAATCATACAATCACAATCATACAATCACAATCATACAATCACAATCATACAAAAACAATCATACAATCACAATCATACGATCGCAATCATACAATTACAATCACCCAAATACAATCATACAATCACAATCATACAATCACAATAATACAATCGCAATCAAACAATCACAATCATACGATCGCAATCATACAACCACAATCATACACTCACAATCATTCAATCACAATCATACAATCACAATCATACAAAAACAATCATACAATCACAATCATGCAATCACAATCATACAATCGCAATCAAACAATCACAATCATACGATCGCAATCATGCAATCACAATCATACACTCACAATCATTCAATCACAATCATACAATCACAATCATACAATCACGATCATACAATCACTATCATACAATCACAATCATACAATCATAATCATATAATCACACTCATAAAATTGCAATCATACAATCGCAATCATACGATCACAATCATAAACTCACAATCATTCAATCACAATCATACAATCACAATCATACAATCACAATCATACAATCACAATCATACAATCACAATCATACAATCACAATCATACAATCAAAATCATACAATCGCAATCATACGATCACAATCATACGATGACAATCATACAATTACTACTATACAATCACAATCATACAAATACAATCATACAATCACAATCATACTATAACAATCATACAACTAAAATCATACAATCACAATCATACAATCACAATCATACACTCACAATCATTCAATCACAATCATACAATCACAATACTACAGTCGCCATTATCCAATCACAATCATACAATCACAATCATACAATCACAATCATACAATCACAATCATACAATCACAATCATACAATCACAATCATACAATCACAATCATACAATCACAATCATACAATCACAATACTACAGTCACCATTATACAATCACAATCATACAATCACAATCATATAATCACAATCATACAATCACAATGATACAATCACCTTCATACAATCACAATCATACAATCACAATCATACAATCACAATCATACAATCACTATCATACAATCACAATCATACAATCACAATCATACAATCGCAATCATACAATCGCAATCAAACAATCACCATCAGACGATCGCAATCATACGATCACAATCATAAACTCACAATCATTCAATCACAATCATACAATCACAATCATACAATCACAATCATACAATCACAATCATACAATCACAATCATACAATCACAATAATACAATCACAATCATACAATCACAATCATACAATCACAATCATACAATCACAATCATACAATCACAATCATACTATGACAATCATACAATCAAAATCATACAATTACAATCATACAATCACAATCATACTATCGCAATCATTCAATCACAATCATACAATCACAATACTACAGTCGCTATTATCCAATCACAATCATACAATCACAATCATACAAATACAATCATACAATCACAATCATACTATAACAATCATACAATCAAAATCATACAATCACAATCATACAATCACAATCATACACTCACAATCATTCAATCACAATCATACAATCACAATACTACAGTCGCCATTATCCAATCACAATCATACAATCACAATCATACTATCACAATCATACAATCACAATCATACAATCACAATCATACAATCACAATACTACAGTCACCATTATACAATCACAATCATACAATCACAATCATATAATCACAATCATACAATCACAATGATACAATCACCATCATACAATCACAATCATACAATCACAATCATACAATCACAATCATACAATCACTATCATACAATCACAATCATACAATCACAATCATACAATCGCAATCAAACAATCACCATCAGACGATCGCAATCATACGATCACAATCATATACTCACAATCATTCAATCACAATCATACAATCACAATCATACAATCACAATCATACAATCACAATCATACAATCACAATCATACAATCAAAATCATACAATCGCAATCATACGATCACAATCATACGATGACAATCATACAATTACTACTATACAATCACAATCATACAAATACAATCATACAATCACAATCATACTATAACAATCATACAACTAAAATCATACAATCACAATCATACAATCACAATCATACACTCACAATCATTCAATCACAATCATACAATCACAATACTACAGTCGCCATTATCCAATCACAATCATACAATCACAATCATACAATCACAATCATACAATCACAATCATACAATCACAATCATACAATCACAATCATACAATCACAATCATACAATCACAATCATACAATCACAATCATACAATCACAATCATACAATCACAATACTACAGTCACCATTATACAATCACAATCATACAATCGCAATCATATAATCACAATCATACAATCACAATGATACAATCACCATCATACAATCACAATCATACAATCACAATCATACAATCACAATCATACAATCACTATCATACAATCACAATCATACAATCACAATCATACAATCGCAATCATACAATCGCAATCAAACAATCACCATCAGACGATCGCAATCATACGATCACAATCATAAACTCACAATCATTCAATCACAATCATACAATCACAATCATACAATCACAATCATACAATCACAATCATAGAATCACAATCATACAATCACAATCATACAATCACAATAATACAATCACAATCATACAATCACAATCATACAATCACAATCATATAATCACAATCATACAATCACAATCATACTATGACAATCATACAATCAAAATCATACAATTACAATCATACAATCACAATCATACTATCGCAATCATTCAATCACAATCATACAATCACAATACTACAGTCGCTATTATCCAATCACAATCATACAATCACAATCATACAATCACAATCATACAATCACAATCATACAATCACAATCATACAATCACAATCATACAATCACAATACTACAGTCACCATTATACAATCACAATCATACAATCACAATCATATAATCACAATCATACAATCACAATGATACAATCACCATCATACAATCACAATCATACAATCACAATCATACAATCACAATCATACAATCACAATCATACAGGCACAATCAAACAATCACTATCATACAATCACAATCATACAAAAACAATCATACAATCACAATCATACAATCACAATCGTACAATCGCAGTCGAACAATGACAACCATACGATCACAATCATACAATCACAATCATATAATCACAATCATACACTCGCAATCTTACAATCACAATCATACAATCAATATCATACAATCACAATCATACAATCACAATCATACAATCACAATCATACAATCACAATCATACAATCGCAATCAAACAATCACAATCAGACGATCGCAATCATACGATCACAATCATAAACTCACAAACATTCAATCACAATCATACAATCACAATCATACAATCACAATCATACAATCACAATCATACAATCACAATCATACAATCACAATCATACAATCAAAATCATACAATCGCAATCATACGATCACAATCATACGATGACAATCATACAATTACTACTATACAATCACAATCATACAAATACAATCATACAATCACAATCATACTATAACAATCATACAATCAAAATCATACAATCACAATCATACAATCACAATCATACACTCACAATCATTCAATCACAATCATACAATCACAATACTACAGTCGCCATTATCCAATCACAATCATACAATCACAATCATACAATCACAATCATACAATCACAATCATACAATCACAATCATACAATCACAATACTACAGTCACCATTATACAATCACAATCATACAATCACAATCATATAATCACAATCATACAATCACAATGATACAATCACCATCATACAATCACAATCATACAATCACAATCATACAATCACAATCATACAATCACTATCATACAATCACAATCATACAATCACAATCATACAATCGCAATCAAACAATCACCATCAGACGATCGCAATCATACGATCACAATCATATACTCACAATCATTCAATCACAATCATACAATCACAATCATACAATCACAATCATACAATCACAATCATACAATCACAATCATACAATCACAATCATACAATCACAATCATACAATCAAAATCATACAATCGCAATCATACGATCACAATCATACAATCACAATCATACAAAAACAATCATACAATCACAATCATACAATCACAATCGTACAATCGCAGTCGAACCATGACAGCCATACGATCACAATCATACAATCACAATCATACAATCACAATCATACACTCGCAATCTTACAATCACAATAATACAATCACAATCATACAATCACAATCATACAATCACTATGATACAAAAACAATCATACAATCACAATCATACAATCACAATCGTACAATCGCAGTCGAACCATGACAGCCATACGATCACAATCATACAATCACAATCATACAATCACAATCATACACTCGCAATCTTACAATCACAATAATACAATCACAATCATACAATCACAATCATACAATCACTATGATACAATCACAATCATACAATCACAATCATACAATCGCAATCAAACAATCACAATCAGACGATCGCAATCATACGACCACAATAATACACTCACATTAATTCAATCTCAATCATGCGATCACAATCACACAATCACAATCATACAATCGCAATCATACAATCACAATCATACAATCAAAATCATACAATCGCAATCATACGATCACAATCATACGATCACAATCATACAATCACAATCATACAATCACAATCATACAATCACAATCATACGATCACAATCATACGATGTCAATCATACAATTACTACTATACAATCATAATCATACAAAAACAGTCATACAATCACAATCATACAATCACAATCATACAATCACAATAATACAATCACAATCATACAATCACAATCATACAATCACAATCATACAATCACAATCATACAATCACAATCATACAATCACAATCATACAATCACAATCATACGATGACAATCATACAATTACTACTATACAATCATAATCATACAAAAACAGTCATACAATCACAATCATACAATCACAATCATACAATCACAATAATACAATCAAAATCATACAATCACAATCATACAATCACAATCATACAATCACAATCATACAATCACAATCATACAATCACAATACTACAGTCACCATTATACAATCACAATCATACAATCACAATCATATAATCACAATCATACAATCACAATCATAGAACCATAATTATAAAACCACAATCAAACGATCACAATCATACAATCACAATCATACAATCACAATCATACAATCACAATCATACAATCGCAATCAAACAATCACAATCAGACGATCGCAATCATACGATCACAATTATAAACTCACAATCATTCAATCACAATCATACAATCACAATCATACAATCACAATCATACAATCAAAATCATACAATCGCAATCATACGATCACAATCATACGATGACTAACATACAATTACTACTATACAATCACAATCATACAAATACAATCATACAGTCACAATCATACTATAACAATCATACAATCAAAATCATACAATCACAATCATACAATCACAATCATACAATCACAATCATAAAATCACAATCATACAATCACAATCATATAATCACAATCATACAATCACAATGATACAATCACAATCATACGATCGCAATCGTACAATCACAATCATACACTCACAATCATTCAATCACAATCATACAATCACAATACTACAGTCGCCATCATACAATCACAATCATACAATCACAATCATACAGTAACAATCATACTATGACAATCATACAATTACTACTATACAATCACAATCATACGATCGCAATCATACAATCACAACCATACACTCACAATCATTCAATCACAATCATACAATCACAATCATACAATCACAATCATACAATCACAATCATACAATCACAATCATACAATCACAATCGTACAATCACAATCATACAATCACAATCATACAATCACAATCATACAATCACAATCATACAATCACAATCATATAATCACACTCATAAAATTGCAATCATACAATCGCAATCATACAATCACAATCATACCATCACAATCATACAGGCACAATCATACAATCACTATCATACAATCACAATCATACAAAAACAATCATACAATCACAATCATACAATCACAACCGTACAATCGCAGTCGAACAATGACAACCATACGATCACAATCATACAATCACAATCATATAATCACAATCATACACTCGCAGTCTTACAATCACAATCATACAATCACAATCATACAATCACAATCATACAATCACAATCATATAATCACAATCATACAATCACAATGATACAATCACAATCATACGATCGCAATCATACAATCACAATCATACACTCACAATCATTCAATCACAATCATACAATCACAATCATACAATCACAATCATACAATCACAATCATACAATCACAATCATACAATCGCAATCATACGATCACAATCATACGATCACAATCATACAATCACAATCATACTATAACAATCATACAATCAAAATCATACAATTACAATCATACAATCACAATCATACTATCACAATCATTCAATCACGATAATACAATCACAATCGTACAATCGCAATCGAACAATCGCAACCATACGATCACAATCATACAATCACAATCATACAATCACAATCATGCACTCGCAATCATACAATCACAATCATACTATCACAATCACACAATCACAATCATACAATCACAATCATACTATCACAATCATACAATCACAATCATACAATCACAATCATACAATCACAATAATAGAACCATAATTATACAACCACAATCAAACGATCACAATCACACAATCACAATCATACAATCACAATCATACAATCACAATCATACAATCACAATCATACAATCACAATCATACAATCACAATCATACAATCACAATCATACAATCACAATCATACAATCACAATCATACAATCACAATCATACAATCACAATCATACAATCACAATCATACAATCAAAATCATACAATCGCAATCATACGGTCACAGTCATACACTCGCTATCTTACAATCACAATCATACAATCACAATCATACAATCACAATCATACCATCACAATCATACAGGCACAATCATACAATCACTGTCATACAATCACAATCATACAAAAACAATCATACAATCACAATCATACAATCGCAATCAAACAATCACAATCAGACGATCGCAATCATACAATCACTATCATACAATCACAATCATACAAAAACAATCATACAATCACAATCATACAATCACAATCATGCACTCGCAATCATACAATCACAATCATACTATCACAATCACACAATCACAATCATACAATCACAATCATACAATCACAATCATACAATCACAATCATACAATCACAATCATACAATCACAATCCTACAATCACAATCATACAATCACAATCATACAATCACAATCATACAATCACAATCATTCAATCACAATCATTCAATCACAATCATACGATCGCAATCATACAATCACAATCATACACTCACAATCATTCAATCACATACATACAATCACAATCATACAATCACAATCATACAATCACAATCATACAATCACAATCATACAATCACAATAATAGAACCATAATTATACAACCACAATCAAACGATCACAATCACACAGTCACAATCATATAATCACAATCATACACTCGCAATCTTACAATCACAATCATACAATCAATATCATACAATCACAATCATACAATCACAATCATACAATCGCAATCAAACAATCACAATCATACAATCACAATCATACAATCACAATCATACAATCACAATAATAGAACCATAATTATACAACCACAATCAAACGATCACAATCACACAATCACAATCATACAATCACAATCATACAATCACAATCATACAATCACAATCATACAATCACAATCATACAATCACAATCATACAATCACAATCATACACTCACAATCATTCAATCACAATCATACAATCACAATACTACAGTCGCCATCATACAATCACAATCATACAATCGCAATCATACAGTAACAATCATACTATGACAATCATACAATTACTACTATACAATCACAATCATACGATCGCAATCATACAACCACAATCAAACGATCACAATCACACAATCACAATCATATAATCACAATCATACACTCGCAATCTTACAATCACAATCATACACTCACAATCATTCAATCACAATCATACAATCACAATCATACAATCACAATCATACAACCACAATCATACGATCACAATCATACAATCGCAATCATACTATCACAATCACACAATCACAATCATACAATCACAATCATACTGTCACAATCATACAATCACAATCATACAATCACAATCATACAATCACAATAATAGAACCATAATTATACAACCACAATCAAACGATCACAATCGCACAATCACAATCATACAATCACAATCATACAATCACAATCATACAATCACAATCATACAATCACAATCATACAATCACAATCATACAATCACAATCATACAATCACAATCATACAATCACAATCATACAATCACAATCATACAATCACAATCATACAATCACAATCATACAATCACAATCATACAATCACAATCATACAATCAAAATCATACAATCGCAATCATACGGTCACAGTCATACGATCACAATCATACAATCACAATCATACAATCACAATCATACAATCACAATCATACAATCACAATCATACAATCACAATCATACAATCACAATCATACAATCACAATCATACAATCACAATCATACAATCACAATCATACGATGACAATCATACAATTACTACTATACAATCATAATCATACAAAAACAGTCATACAATCACAATCATACAATCACAATCATACAATCACAATAATACAACCAAAATCATACAATCACAATCATACAATCACAATCATACAATCACAATACTACAGTCGCCATTATCCAATCACAATCATACAATCACAATCATACAATCACAATCATACAATCACAATCATACAATCACAATCATACAATCACAATCATACAATCACAATACTACAGTCACCATTATACAATCACAATCATACAATCACAATCATATAATCACAATCATACAATCACAATCATAGAACCATAATTATAAAACCACAATCAAACGATCACAATCATACAATCACAATCATACAATCACAATCATACAATCACAATCATACAATCACAATCATACAATCACAATCATACAATCACAATCATACAATCACAATCATACAATCACAATACTACAGTCGCCATTATACAATCACAATCGTACAATGACAATCATATAGTCACAATCATACAATCACAATGATACAATCACAATCATACAAACACAATCATACAATCACAATCATACAATCACTACCATACCATCACAATCATACTATCACAATCATACAATCACAATCATACAATCGCAATCAAACAATCAAAATCATACGATCGCAATCATACAATCACAATCATACACTCACAATCATTCAATCACAATCATACAAGCACAATCATACAATCACAATCATACAATCACAATCATACAATCACAATCATACGATGACAATCATACAATTACTACTATACAATCATAATCATACAAAAACAATCATAAAATCACAATCATACAATCACAATCATACAATCACAATAATACAATCAAAATCATACAATCACAATCATACAATCACAATCATACTATGACAATCATCCAATTAAAATCATACAATCACAATTACACAATCACAATCATACTATCACAATCATTCAATCACGTTAATACAATCATAATCGTACAATCGCAATCGAACAATCACAACCATACGATCACAATCATACAATCACAATCATACAATCACAATCATGCACTCGCAATCATACAATCACAATCATACTATCCCAATCACACAATCACAATCATACAATCACAATCATACAATCACAATCATACAATCACAATCATACAATCACAATCATACAATCACAATCATACAATCACAATCATACAATCACAATCATACAATCACAATCATACAATCACAATCATACAATCACAATCATACAATCACAATCAAAGAATCACAATCATTCAATCACAATCATACGATCGCAATCATACAATCACAATCATACACTCACAATCATTCAATCACATACATACAATCACAATCATACAATCACAATCATACAATCACAATCATACAATCACAATCATACAATCACAATCATACAATCACAATCATACAATCACAATCATACAATCACAATCATACACTCACAATCATTCAATCACAATCATACAATCACAATACTACAGTCGCCATCATACAATCACAATCATACAATCGCAATCATACAGTAACAATCATACTATGACAATCATACAATTACTACTATACAATCACAATCATACGATCGCAATCATACAACCACAATCAAACGATCACAATCACACAATCACAATCATATAATCACAATCATACACTCGCAATCTTACAATCACAATCATACACTCACAATCATTCAATCACAATCATACAATCACAATCATACAATCACAATCATACAATCACAATCATACGATCACAATCATACAATCGCAATCATACTATCACAATCACACAATCACAATCATACAATCACAATCATACTGTCACAATCATACAATCACAATCATACAATCACAATCATACAATCACAATAATAGAACCATAATTATACAACCATAATCAAACGATCACAATCGCACAATCACAATCATACAATCACAATCATACAATCACAATCATACAATCACAATCATACAATCACAATCATACAATCACAATCATACAATCACAATCATACAATCACAATCATACAATCACAATCATACAATCACAATCATACAATCACAATCATACAATCACAATCATACAATCACAATCATACAATCACAATCATACAATCAAAATCATACAATCGCAATCATACGGTCACAGTCATACGATCACAATCATACAATCACAATCATACAATCACAATCATACAATCACAATCATACAATCACAATCATACAATCACAATCATACAATCACAATCATACAATCACAATCATACAATCACAATCATACAATCACAATCATACAATCACAATACTACAGTCACCATTATACAATCACAATCATACAATCACAATCATATAATCACAATCATACAATCACAATCATAGAACCATAATTATAAAACCACAATCAAACGATCACAATCATACAATCACAATCATACAATCACAATCATACAATCACAATCATACAATCACAATCATACAATCACAATCATACAATCACAATCATACAATCACAATACTACAGTCGCCATTATACAATCACAATCGTACAATGACAATCATATAGTCACAATCATACAATCACAATGATACAATCACAATCATACAAACACAATCATAAAATCACAATCATACAATCACTACCATACCATCACAATCATACTATCACAATCATACAATCACAATCATACAATCGCAATCAAACAATCAAAATCATACGATCGCAATCATACAATCACAATCATACACTCACAATCATTCAATCACAATCATACAAGCACAATCATACAATCACAATCATACAATCACAATCATACAATCACAATCATACGATGACAATCATACAATTACTACTATACAATCATAATCATACAAAAACAATCATAAAATCACAATCATACAATCACAATCATACAATCACAATAATACAATCAAAATCATACAATCACAATCATACAATCACAATCATACTATGACAATCATCCAATTAAAATCATACAATCACAATTACACAATCACAATCATACTATCACAATCATTCAATCACGTTAATACAATCATAATCGTACAATCGCAATCGAACAATCACAACCATACGATCACAATCATACAATCACAATCATACAATCACAATCATGCACTCGCAATCATACAATCACAATCATACTATCCCAATCACACAATCACAATCATACAATCACAATCATACAATCACAATCATACAATCACAATCATACAATCACAATCATACAATCACAATCATACAATCACAATCATACAATCACAATCATACAATCACAATCATACAATCACAATCATACAATCACAATCAAAGAATCACAATCATTCAATCACAATCATACGATCGCAATCATACAATCACAATCATACACTCACAATCATTCAATCACATACATACAATCACAATCATACAATCACAATCATACAATCACAATCATACAATCACAATCATACAATCACAATCATACAATCACAATCATACAATCACAATCATACAATCACAATCATACAATCACAATACTACAGTCACCATTATACAATCACAATCATACAATCACAATCATATAATCACAATCATACAATCACAATCATAGAACCATAATTATAAAACCACAATCAAACGATCACAATCATACAATCACAATCATACAATCACAATCATACAATCACAATACTACAGTCGCCATTATACAATCACAATCATACAATCACAATGATACAATCACAATCATACAATCACAATCATACAAACACAATCATACAATCATAATCATACAATCACAATCATAAAAAAACAATCATACAATCACAATCATGCAATCACAATCATACAATCACAATCATACAATCACAATCATACAATTACAATCATACAATCACAATCATACAACCGCAATCATACAATCACAATCATACAATCACAATCATACAATCACAATACTACAGTCGCCATTATCCAATCACAATCATACAATCACAATCATACAATCACAATCATACAATCACAATCATACAATCACAATCATACAATCACAATCATACAATCACAATACTACAGTCACCCTTATACAATCACAATCATACAATCACAATCATATAATCACAATCATACAATCACAATGATACAATCACCATCATACAATCACAATCATACAGTAACAATCACACGATGACAATCATACAATTACTACTATACAATCACAATCATACAAAAACAATCATACTATCACAATCATACAAACACAATCATACAATCACAATCATACAATCACTACCATACCATCACAATCATACTATCACAATCATACAATCACAATCATACAATCGCAATGAAACAATCACAATCATACGATCGCAATCATACAATCACAATCATACACTCACAATCATTCAATCACAATCATACAAGCACAATCATACAATCACAATCATACAATCACAATCATACAATCACAATCATACAATCACAATCATACAATCACAATCATACAATCACAATCATACAATCACAATCATACAATCACAATCATACAATCACAATCATACAATCACAATCATACAATCACAATCATACAATCACAATCATACAATCACAATCATACAACCGCAATCATACAATCACAATCATACAATCACAATCATACAATCACAATACTACAGTCGCCATTATCCAATCACAATCATACAATCACAATCATACAATCACAATCATACAATCACAATCATACAATCACAATCATACAATCACAATCATACAATCACAATCATACAATCACAATACTACAGTCACCATTATACAATCACAATCATACAATCACAATCATACAATCACAATCATACAATCACAATCATACAAAAACAATCATACAATCACAATCATACAATCGCAATCATACAATTACAATCACCCAAATACAATCATACAATCACAATCATACAATCACAATAATACAATCGCAATCAAACAATCACAATCATACGATCGCAATCATACAACCACAATCATACACTCACAATCATTCAATCACAATCATACAATCACAATCATACAAAAACAATCATACAATCACAATCAAAGAATCACAATCATACAATCACAATCATACAATCACAATCATACAAAAACAATCATACAATCACAATCATACAATCGCAATCATACAATTACAATCACCCAAATACAATCATACAATCACAATCATACAATCACAATAATACAATCGCAATCAAACAATCACAATCATACGATCGCAATCATACAACCACAATCATACACTCACAATCATTCAATCACAATCATACAATCACAATCATACAAAAACAATCATACAATCACAATCATGCAATCACAATCATACAATCGCAATCAAACAATCACAATCATACGATCGCAATCATACAATCACAATCATACACTCACAATCATTCAATCACAATCATACAATCACAATCATACAATCACAATCATACAATCACAATCATACAATCACAATCATACAATCATAATCATATAATCACACTCATAAAATTGCAATCATACAATCGCAATCATACGATCACAATCATAAACTCACAATCATTCAATCACAATCATACAATCACAATCATACAATCACAATCATACAATCACAATCATACAATCACAATCATACAATCAAAATCATACAATCGCAATCATACGATCACAATCATACGATGACAATCATACAATTACTACTATACAATCACAATCATACAAATACAATCATACAATCACAATCATACTATAACAATCATACAACTAAAATCATACAATCACAATCATACAATCACAATCATACACTCACAATCATTCAATCACAATCATACAATCACAATACTACAGTCGCCATTATCCAATCACAATCATACAATCACAATCATACAATCACAATCATACAATCACAATCATACAATCACAATCATACAATCACAATCATACAATCACAATCATACAATCACAATCATACAATCACAATCATACAATCACAATACTACAGTCACCATTATACAATCACAATCATACAATCACAATCATATAATCACAATCATACAATCACAATGATACAATCACCTTCATACAATCACAATCATACAATCACAATCATACAATCACAATCATACAATCACTATCATACAATCACAATCATACAATCACAATCATACAATCGCAATCATACAATCGCAATCAAACAATCACCATCAGACGATCGCAATCATACGATCACAATCATAAACTCACAATCATTCAATCACAATCATACAATCACAATCATACAATCACAATCATACAATCACAATCATACAATCACAATCATACAATCACAATCATACAATCACAATAATACAATCACAATCATACAATCACAATCATACAATCACAATCATACAATCACAATCATACAATCACAATCATACTATGACAATCATACAATCAAAATCATACAATTACAATCATACAATCACAATCATACTATCGCAATCATTCAATCACAATCATACAATCACAATACTACAGTCGCTATTATCCAATCACAATCATACAATCACAATCATACAATCACAATCATACAATCACAATCATACAATCACAATCATACAATCACAATCATACAATCACAATACTACACTCACCATTATACAATCACAATCATACAATCACAATCATATAATCACAATCATACAATCACAATGATACAATCACCATCATACAATCACAATCATACAATCACAATCATACAATCACAATCATACAATCACAATCATACAGGCACAATCAAACAATCACTATCATACAATCACAATCATACAAAAACAATCATACAATCACAATCATACAATCACAATCGTACAATCGCAGTCGAACAATGACAACCATACGATCACAATCATACAATCACAATCATATAATCACAATCATACACTCGCAATCTTACAATCACAATCATACAATCAATATCATACAATCACAATCATACAATCACAATCATACAATCACAATCATACAATCACAATCATACAATCGCAATCAAACAATCACAATCAGACGATCGCAATCATACGATCACAATCATAAACTCACAAACATTCAATCACAATCATACAATCACAATCATACAATCACAATCATACAATCACAATCATACAATCACAATCATACAATCACAATCATACAATCACAATCATACAATCACAATCATACAATCAAAATCATACAATCGCAATCATACGATCACAATCATACGATGACAATCATACAATTACTACTATACAATCACAATCATACAAATACAATCATACAATCACAATCATACTATAACAATCATACAATCAAAATCATACAATCACAATCATACAATCACAATCATACACTCACAATCATTCAATCACAATCATACAATCACAATACTACAGTCGCCATTATCCAATCACAATCATACAATCACAATCATACTATCACAATCATACAATCACAATCATACAATCACAATCATACAATCACAATACTACAGTCACCATTATACAATCACAATCATACAATCACAATCATATAATCACAATCATACAATCACAATGATACAATCACCATCATACAATCACAATCATACAATCACAATCATACAATCACAATCATACAATCACTATCATACAATCACAATCATACAATCACAATCATACAATCGCAATCAAACAATCACCATCAGACGATCGCAATCATACGATCACAATCATATACTCACAATCATTCAATCACAATCATACAATCACAATCATACAATCACAATCATACAATCACAATCATACAATCACAATCATACAATCACAATCATACAATCAAAATCATACAATCGCAATCATACGATCACAATCATACGATGACAATCATACAATTACTACTATACAATCACAATCATACAAATACAATCATACAATCACAATCATACTATAACAATCATACAACTAAAATCATACAATCACAATCATACAATCACAATCATACACTCACAATCATTCAATCACAATCATACAATCACAATACTACAGTCGCCATTATCCAATCACAATCATACAATCACAATCATACAATCACAATCATACAATCACAATCATACAATCACAATCATACAATCACAATCATACAATCACAATCATACAATCACAATCATACAATCACAATCATACAATCACAATACTACAGTCACCATTATACAATCACAATCATACAATCGCAATCATATAATCACAATCATACAATCACAATGATACAATCACCATCATACAATCACAATCATACAATCACAATCATACAATCACAATCATACAATCACTATCATACAATCACAATCATACAATCACAATCATACAATCGCAATCATACAATCGCAATCAAACAATCACCATCAGACGATCGCAATCATACGATCACAATCATAAACTCACAATCATTCAATCACAATCATACAATCACAATCATACAATCACAATCATACAATCACAATCATACAATCACAATCATACAATCACAATCATACAATCACAATAATACAATCACAATCATACAATCACAATCATACAATCACAATCATATAATCACAATCATACAATCACAATCATACTATGACAATCATACAATCAAAATCATACAATTACAATCATACAATCACAATCATACTATCGCAATCATTCAATCACAATCATACAATCACAATACTACAGTCGCTATTATCCAATCACAATCATACAATCACAATCATACAATCACAATCATACAATCACAATCATACAATCACAATCATACAATCACAATCATACAATCACAATACTACAGTCACCATTATACAATCACAATCATACAATCACAATCATATAATCACAATCATACAATCACAATGATACAATCACCATCATACAATCACAATCATACAATCACAATCATACAATCACAATCATACAATCACAATCATACAGGCACAATCAAACAATCACTATCATACAATCACAATCATACAAAAACAATCATACAATCACAATCATACAATCACAATCGTACAATCGCAGTCGAACAATGACAACCATACGATCACAATCATACAATCACAATCATATAATCACAATCATACACTCGCAATCTTACAATCACAATCATACAATCAATATCATACAATCACAATCATACAATCACAATCATACAATCACAATCATACAATCACAATCATACAATCGCAATCAAACAATCACAATCAGACGATCGCAATCATACGATCACAATCATAAACTCACAAACATTCAATCACAATCATACAATCACAATCATACAATCACAATCATACAATCACAATCATACAATCACAATCATACAATCACAATCATACAATCAAAATCATACAATCGCAATCATACGATCACAATCATACGATGACAATCATACAATTACTACTATACAATCACAATCATACAAATACAATCATACAATCACAATCATACTATAACAATCATACAATCAAAATCATACAATCACAATCATACAATCACAATCATACACTCACAATCATTCAATCACAATCATACAATCACAATACTACAGTCGCCATTATCCAATCACAATCATACAATCACAATCATACAATCACAATCATACAATCACAATCATACAATCACAATCATACAATCACAATACTACAGTCACCATTATACAATCACAATCATACAATCACAATCATATAATCACAATCATACAATCACAATGATACAATCACCATCATACAATCACAATCATACAATCACAATCATACAATCACAATCATACAATCACTATCATACAATCACAATCATACAATCACAATCATACAATCGCAATCAAACAATCACCATCAGACGATCGCAATCATACGATCACAATCATATACTCACAATCATTCAATCACAATCATACAATCACAATCATACAATCACAATCATACAATCACAATCATACAATCACAATCATACAATCACAATCATACAATCACAATCATACAATCAAAATCATACAATCGCAATCATACGATCACAATCATACAATCACAATCATACAAAAACAATCATACAATCACAATCATACAATCACAATCGTACAATCGCAGTCGAACCATGACAGCCATACGATCACAATCATACAATCACAATCATACAATCACAATCATACACTCGCAATCTTACAATCACAATAATACAATCACAATCATACAATCACAATCATACAATCACTATGATACAAAAACAATCATACAATCACAATCATACAATCACAATCGTACAATCGCAGTCGAACCATGACAGCCATACGATCACAATCATACAATCACAATCATACAATCACAATCATACACTCGCAATCTTACAATCACAATAATACAATCACAATCATACAATCACAATCATACAATCACTATGATACAATCACAATCATACAATCACAATCATACAATCGCAATCAAACAATCACAATCAGACGATCGCAATCATACGACCACAATAATACACTCACATTAATTCAATCTCAATCATGCGATCACAATCACACAATCACAATCATACAATCGCAATCATACAATCACAATCATACAATCAAAATCATACAATCGCAATCATACGATCACAATCATACGATCACAATCATACAATCACAATCATACAATCACAATCATACAATCACAATCATACAATCACAATACTACAGTCGCCATTATCCAATCACAATCATACAATCACAATCATACAATCACAATCATACAATCACAATCATACAATCACAATCATACAATCACAATCATACAATCACAATCATACAATCACAATCATACAATCACAATACTACAGTCACCATTATACAATCACAATCATACAATCGCAATCATATAATCACAATCATACAATCACAATGATACAATCACCATCATACAATCACAATCATACAATCACAATCATACAATCACAATCATACAATCACTATCATACAATCACAATCATACAATCACAATCATACAATCGCAATCATACAATCGCAATCAAACAATCACCATCAGACGATCGCAATCATACGATCACAATCATAAACTCACAATCATTCAATCACAATCATACAATCACAATCATACAATCACAATCATACAATCACAATCATACAATCACAATCATACAATCACAATCATACAATCACAATCATACAATCACAATAATACAATCACAATCATACAATCACAATCATACAATCACAATCATATAATCACAATCATACAATCACAATCATACTATGACAATCATACAATCAAAATCATACAATTACAATCATACAATCACAATCATACTATCGCAATCATTCAATCACAATCATACAATCACAATACTACAGTCGCTATTATCCAATCACAATCATACAATCACAATCATACAATCACAATCATACAATCACAATCATACAATCACAATCATACAATCACAATCATACAATCACAATCATACAATCACAATACTACAGTCACCATTATACAATCACAATCATACAATCACAATCATATAATCACAATCATACAATCACAATGATACAATCACCATCATACAATCACAATCATACAATCACAATCATACAATCACAATCATACAATCACAATCATACAGGCACAATCAAACAATCACTATCATACAATCACAATCATACAAAAACAATCATACAATCACAATCATACAATCACAATCGTACAATCGCAGTCGAACAATGACAACCATACGATCACAATCATACAATCACAATCATATAATCACAATCATACACTCGCAATCTTACAATCACAATCATACAATCAATATCATACAATCACAATCATACAATCACAATCATACAATCACAATCATACAATCACAATCATACAATCGCAATCAAACAATCACAATCAGACGATCGCAATCATACGATCACAATCATAAACTCACAAACATTCAATCACAATCATACAATCACAATCATACAATCACAATCATACAATCACAATCATACAATCACAATCATACAATCACAATCATACAATCACAATCATACAATCAAAATCATACAATCGCAATCATACGATCACAATCATACGATGACAATCATACAATTACTACTATACAATCACAATCATACAAATACAATCATACAATCACAATCATACTATAACAATCATACAATCAAAATCATACAATCACAATCATACAATCACAATCATACACTCACAATCATTCAATCAGAATCATACAATCACAATACTACAGTCGCCATTATCCAATCACAATCATACAATCACAATCATACAATCACAATCATACAATCACAATCATACAATCACAATCATACAATCACAATACTACAGTCACCATTATACAATCACAATCATACAATCACAATCATATAATCACAATCATACAATCACAATGATACAATCACCATCATACAATCACAATCATACAATCACAATCATACAATCACAATCATACAATCACTATCATACAATCACAATCATACAATCACAATCATACAATCGCAATCAAACAATCACCATCAGACGATCGCAATCATACGATCACAATCATATACTCACAATCATTCAATCACAATCATACAATCACAATCATACAATCACAATCATACAATCACAATCATACAATCACAATCATACAATCACAATCATACAATCACAATCATACAATCAAAATCATACAATCGCAATCATACGATCACAATCATACAATCACAATCATACAAAAACAATCATACAATCACAATCATACAATCACAATCATACAAAAACAATCATACAATCACAATCATACAATCACAATCGTACAATCGCAGTCGAACCATGACAGCCATACGATCACAATCATACAATCACAATCATACAATCACAATCATACACTCGCAATCTTACAATCACAATAATACAATCACAATCATACAATCACAATCATACAATCACTATGATACAAAAACAATCATACAATCACAATCATACAATCACAATCGTACAATCGCAGTCGAACCATGACAGCCATACGATCACAATCATACAATCACAATCATACAATCACAATCATACACTCGCAATCTTACAATCACAATAATACAATCACAATCATACAATCACAATCATACAATCACTATGATACAATCACAATCATACAATCACAATCATACAATCGCAATCAAACAATCACAATCAGACGATCGCAATCATACGACCACAATAATACACTCACATTAATTCAATCTCAATCATGCGATCACAATCACACAATCACAATCATACAATCGCAATCATACAATCACAATCATACAATCAAAATCATACAATCGCAATCATACGATCACAATCATACGATCACAATCATACAATCACAATCATACAATCACAATCATACAATCACAATCATACGATCACAATCATACGATGTCAATCATACAATTACTACTATACAATCATAATCATACAAAAACAGTCATACAATCACAATCATACAATCACAATCATACAATCACAATAATACAATCACAATCATACAATCACAATCATACAATCACAATCATACAATCACAATCATACAATCACAATCATACAATCACAATCATACAATCACAATCATACGATGACAATCATACAATTACTACTATACAATCATAATCATACAAAAACAGTCATACAATCACAATCATACAATCACAATCATACAATCACAATAATACAATCAAAATCATACAATCACAATCATACAATCACAATCATACAATCACAATCATACAATCACAATCATACAATCACAATACTACAGTCACCATTATACAATCACAATCATACAATCACAATCATATAATCACAATCATACAATCACAATCATAGAACCATAATTATAAAACCACAATCAAACGATCACAATCATACAATCTCAATCATACAATCACAATCATACAATCACAATCATACAATCGCAATCAAACAATCACAATCAGACGATCGCAATCATACGATCACAATTATAAACTCACAATCATTCAATCACAATCATACAATCACAATCATACAATCACAATCATACAATCAAAATCATACAATCGCAATCATACGATCACAATCATACGATGACTAACATACAATTACTACTATACAATCACAATCATACAAATACAATCATACAGTCACAATCATACTATAACAATCATACAATCAAAATCATACAATCACAATCATACAATCACAATCATACAATCACAATCATAAAATCACAATCATACAATCACAATCATATAATCACAATCATACAATCACAATGATACAATCACAATCATACGATCGCAATCGTACAATCACAATCATACACTCACAATCATTCAATCACAATCATACAATCACAATACTACAGTCGCCATCATACAATCACAATCATACAATCACAATCATACAGTAACAATCATACTATGACAATCATACAATTACTACTATACAATCACAATCATACGATCGCAATCATACAATCACAACCATACACTCACAATCATTCAATCACAATCATACAATCACAATCATACAATCACAATCATACAATCACAATCATACAATCACAATCGTACAATCACAATCGTACAATCACAATCATACAATCACAATCATACAATCACAATCATACAATCACAATCATACAATCACAATCATACAATCACAATCATATAATCACACTCATAAAATTGCAATCATACAATCGCAATCATACAATCACAATCATACCATCACAATCATACAGGCACAATCATACAATCACTATCATACAATCACAATCATACAAAAACAATCATACAATCACAATCATACAATCACAACCGTACAATCGCAGTCGAACAATGACAACCATACGATCACAATCATACAATCACAATCATATAATCACAATCATACACTCGCAGTCTTACAATCACAATCATACAATCACAATCATACAATCACAATCATACAATCACAATCATATAATCACAATCATACAATCACAATGATACAATCACAATCATACGATCGCAATCATACAATCACAATCATACACTCACAATCATTCAATCACAATCATACAATCACAATCATACAATCACAATCATACAATCACAATCATACAATCACAATCATACAATCGCAATCATACGATCACAATCATACGATCACAATCATACAATCACAATCATACTATAACAATCATACAATCAAAATCATACAATTACAATCATACAATCACAATCATACTATCACAATCATTCAATCACGATAATACAATCACAATCGTACAATCGCAATCGAACAATCGCAACCATACGATCACAATCATACAATCACAATCATACAATCACAATCATGCACTCGCAATCATACAATCACAATCATACTATCACAATCACACAATCACAATCATACAATCACAATCATACTATCACAATCATACAATCACAATCATACAATCACAATCATACAATCACAATAATAGAACCATAATTATACAACCACAATCAAACGATCACAATCACACAATCACAATCATACAATCACAATCATACAATCACAATCATACAATCACAATCATACAATCACAATCATACAATCACAATCATACAATCACAATCATACAATCACAATCATACAATCACAATCATACAATCACAATCATACAATCACAATCATACAATCACAATCATACAATCAAAATCATACAATCGCAATCATACGGTCACAGTCATACACTCGCTATCTTACAATCACAATCATACAATCACAATCATACAATCACAATCATACAATCACAATCATACCATCACAATCATACAGGCACAATCATACAATCACTGTCATACAATCACAATCATACAAAAACAATCATACAATCACAATCATACAATCGCAATCAAACAATCACAATCAGACGATCGCAATCATACAATCACTATCATACAATCACAATCATACAAAAACAATCATACAATCACAATCATACAATCACAATCATGCACTCGCAATCATACAATCACAATCATACTATCACAATCACACAATCACAATCATACAATCACAATCATACAATCACAATCATACAATCACAATCATACAATCACAATCATACAATCACAATCATACAATCACAATCCTACAATCACAATCATACAATCACAATCATACAATCACAATCATACAATCACAATCATTCAATCACAATCATTCAATCACAATCATACGATCGCAATCATACAATCACAATCATACACTCACAATCATTCAATCACATACATACAATCACAATCATACAATCACAATCATACAATCACAATCATACAATCACAATCATACAATCACAATCATACAATCACAATCATACAATCACAATCATACAATCACAATAATAGAACCATAATTATACAACCACAATCAAACGATCACAATCACACAATCACAATCATATAATCACAATCATACACTCGCAATCTTACAATCACAATCATACAATCAATATCATACAATCACAATCATACAATCACAATCATACAATCGCAATCAAACAATCACAATCATACAATCACAATCATACAATCACAATCATACAATCACAATAATAGAACCATAATTATACAACCACAATCAAACGATCACAATCACACAATCACAATCATACAATCACAATCATACAATCACAATCATACAATCACAATCATACAATCACAATCATACAATCACAATCATACAATCACAATCATACACTCACAATCATTCAATCACAATCATACAATCACAATACTACAGTCGCCATCATACAATCACAATCATACAATCGCAATCATACAGTAACAATCATACTATGACAATCATACAATTACTACTATACAATCACAATCATACGATCGCAATCATACAACCACAATCAAACGATCACAATCACACAATCACAATCATATAATCACAATCATACACTCGCAATCTTACAATCACAATCATACACTCACAATCATTCAATCACAATCATACAATCACAATCATACAATCACAATCATACGATCACAATCATACAATCGCAATCATACTATCACAATCACACAATCACAATCATACAATCACAATCATACTGTCACAATCATACAATCACAATCATACAATCACAATCATACAGTCACAATAATAGAACCATAATTATACAACCACAATCAAACGATCACAATAGCACAATCACAATCATACAATCACAATCATACAATCACAATCATACAATCACAATCATACAATCACAATCATACAATCACAATCATACAATCACAATCATACAATCACAATCATACAATCACAATCATACAATCACAATCATACAATCACAATCATACAATCACAATCATACAATCACAATCATACAATCACAATCATACAATCAAAATCATACAATCGCAATCATACGGTCACAGTCATACGATCACAATCATACAATCACAATCATACAATCACAATGATACAATCACAATCATACAAACACAATCATACAATCACAATCATACAATCACTACCATACCATCACAATCATACTATCACAATCATACAATCACAATCATACAATCGCAATCAAACAATCAAAATCATACGATCGCAATCATACAATCACAATCATACACTCACAATCATTCAATCACAATCATACAAGCACAATCATACAATCACAATCATACAATCACAATCATACAATCACAATCATACGATGACAATCATACAATTACTACTATACAATCATAATCATACAAAAACAATCATAAAATCACAATCATACAATCACAATCATACAATCACAATAATACAATCAAAATCATACAATCACAATCATACAATCACAATCATACTATGACAATCATCCAATTAAAATCATACAATCACAATTACACAATCACAATCATACTATCACAATCATTCAATCACGTTAATACAATCATAATCGTACAATCGCAATCGAACAATCACAACCATACGATCACAATCATACAATCACAATCATACAATCACAATCATGCACTCGCAATCATACAATCACAATCATACTATCCCAATCACACAATCACAATCATACAATCACAATCATACAATCACAATCATACAATCACAATCATACAATCACAATCATACAATCACAATCATACAATCACAATCATACAATCACAATCATACAATCACAATCATACAATCACAATCATACAATCACAATCATACAATCACAATCAAAGAATCACAATCATTCAATCACAATCATACGATCGCAATCATACAATCACAATCATACACTCACAATCATTCAATCACATACATACAATCACAATCATACAATCACAATCATACAATCACAATCATACAATCACAATCATACAATCACAATCATACAATCACAATCATACAATCACAATCATACAATCACAATCATACAATCACAATCATACACTCACAATCATTCAATCACAATCATACAATCACAATACTACAGTCGCCATCATACAATCACAATCATACAATCGCAATCATACAGTAACAATCATACTATGACAATCATACAATTACTACTATACAATCACAATCATACGATCGCAATCATACAACCACAATCAAACGATCACAATCACACAATCACAATCATATAATCACAATCATACACTCGCAATCTTACAATCACAATCATACACTCACAATCATTCAATCACAATCATACAATCACAATCATACAATCACAATCATACAATCACAATCATACGATCACAATCATACAATCGCAATCATACTATCACAATCACACAATCACAATCATACAATCACAATCATACTGTCACAATCATACAATCACAATCATACAATCACAATCATACAATCACAATAATAGAACCATAATTATACAACCATAATCAAACGATCACAATCGCACAATCACAATCATACAATCACAATCATACAATCACAATCATACAATCACAATCATACAATCACAATCATACAATCACAATCATACAATCACAATCATACAATCACAATCATACAATCACAATCATACAATCACAATCATACAATCACAATCATACAATCACAATCATACAATCACAATCATACAATCACAATCATACAATCACAATCATACAATCAAAATCATACAATCGCAATCATACGGTCACAGTCATACGATCACAATCATACAATCACAATCATACAATCACAATCATACAATCACAATCATACAATCACAATCATACAATCACAATCATACAATCACAATCATACAATCACAATCATACAATCACAATCATACGATGACAATCATACAATTACTACTATACAATCATAATCATACAAAAACAGTCATACAATCACAATCATACAATCACAATCATACAATCACAATAATACAATCAAAATCATACAATCACAATCATACAATCACAATCATACAATCACAATACTACAGTCGCCATTATACAATCACAATCGTACAATGACAATCATATAGTCACAATCATACAATCACAATGATACAATCACAATCATACAAACACAATCATACAATCACAATCATACAATCACTACCATACCATCACAATCATACTATCACAATCATACAATCACAATCATACAATCGCAATCAAACAATCAAAATCATACGATCGCAATCATACAATCACAATCATATAATCACAATCATACAATCACAATCATAGAACCATAATTATAAAACCACAATCAAACGATCACAATCATACAATCACAATCATACAATCACAATCATACAATCACAATCATACAATCACAATCATACAATCACAATCATACAATCACAATCATACAATCACAATACTACCGTCGCCATTATACAATCACAATCGTACAATGACAATCATATAGTCACAATCATACAATCACAATGATACAATCACAATCATACAAACACAATCATACAATCACAATCATACAATCACTACCATACCATCACAATCATACTATCACAATCATACAATCACAATCATACAATCGCAATCAAACAATCAAAATCATACGATCGCAATCATACAATCACAATCATACACTCACAATCATTCAATCACAATCATACAAGCACAATCATACAATCACAATCATACAATCACAATCATACAATCACAATCATACGATGACAATCATACAATTACTACTATACAATCATAATCATACAAAAACAATCATAAAATCACAATCATACAATCACAATCATACAATCACAATAATACAATCAAAATCATACAATCACAATCATACAATCACAATCATACTATGACAATCATCCAATTAAAATCATACAATCACAATTACACAATCACAATCATACTATCACAATCATTCAATCACGTTAATACAATCATAATCGTACAATCGCAATCGAACAATCACAACCATACGATCACAATCATACAATCACAATCATACAATCACAATCATGCACTCGCAATCATACAATCACAATCATACTATCCCAATCACACAATCACAATCATACAATCACAATCATACAATCACAATCATACAATCACAATCATACAATCACAATCATACAATCACAATCATACAATCACAATCATACAATCACAATCATACAATCACAATCATACAATCACAATCATACAATCACAATCAAAGAATCACAATCATTCAATCACAATCATACGATCGCAATCATACAATCACAATCATACACTCACAATCATTCAATCACATACATACAATCACAATCATACAATCACAATCATACAATCACAATCATACAATCACAATCATACAATCACAATCATACAATCACAATCATACAATCACAATCATACAATCACAATACTACAGTCACCATTATACAATCACAATCATACAATCACAATCATATAATCACAATCATACAATCACAATCATAGAACCATAATTATAAAACCACAATCAAACGATCACAATCATACAATCACAATCATACAATCACAATCATACAATCACAATCATACAATCACAATCATACAATCACAATACTACAGTCGCCATTATACAATCACAATCATACAATCATAATGATACAATCACAATCATACAATCACAATCATACAAACACAATCATACAATCATAATCATACAATCACAATCATAAAAAAACAATCATACAATCACAATCATGCAATCACAATCATACAATCACAATCATACAATCACAATCATACAATTACAATCATACAATCACAATCATACAACCGCAATCATACAATCACAATCATACAATCACAATCATACAATCACAATACTACAGTCGCCATTATCCAATCACAATCATACAATCACAATCATACAATCACAATCATACAATCACAATCATACAATCACAATCATACAATCACAATCATACAATCACAATCATACAATCACAATACTACAGTCACCCTTATACAATCACAATCATACAATCACAATCATATAATCACAATCATACAATCACAATGATACAATCACCATCATACAATCACAATCATACAGTAACAATCACACGATGACAATCATACAATTACTACTATACAATCACAATCATACAAAAACAATCATACTATCACAATCATACAAACACAATCATACAATCACAATCATACAATCACTACCATACCATCACAATCATACTATCACAATCATACAATCACAATCATACAATCGCAATGAAACAATCACAATCATACGATCGCAATCATACAATCACAATCATACACTCACAATCATTCAATCACAATCATACAAGCACAATCATACAATCACAATCATACAATCACAATCATACAATCACAATCATACAATCACAATCATACAATCACAATCATACAATCACAATCATACAATCACAATCATACAATCACAATCATACAATCACAATCATACAATCACAATAATAGAACCATAATTATACAACCACAATCAAACGATCACAATCACACAATCACAATCATACAATCACAATCATACAATCACAATCATACAATCACAATCATACAATCACAATCATACAATCACAATCATTCAATCACAATCATACAGTCACAATCATACGATCGCAATCATACAGTCACAATCATACACTCACAATCATTCAATGACATACATACAATCACAATCATACAATCACAATCATACAATCACAATCATACAATCACAATCATACAATCACAATCATACAATCACAATCATACAATCATTTTCATATAACCGCACTCATAAAATTGTAATCATACAATCGCAATCATACAATCACACTTATAAAATTGCAATCATACAATCGCAATCATACAATCATAATCATACCATCACAATCATACAGGCACAATCATACAATCACTATCATACAATCACAATCATACAATCACAATCATACAATCACAATCATACAATCACAATCATACAATCACAATCATACAATCACAATCATACAATCACAATCATACAATCACAATCATACAATCACAATCATACAATCACAATCATACAATCACAATCATACAATCACAATCATACAATCACAATCATACAATCACAATCATACAATCACAATCATACAATCACAATCATACAATCATAATCATATAATCACACTTATAAAATTGCAATCATACAATCGCAATCATACAATCATAATCATACCATCACAATCATACAGGCACAATCATACAATCACTATCATACAATCACAATCATACAATCACAATCATACAATCAAAATCATACAATCACAATCATACAATCACAATCATACAATCACAATCATACAATCACAATCATATAATGACAATCATACAATCAAAATCATACAATCACAATCATACAATCACAATCATACTATCACAATCATTCAATCACGATAATACAATCACAATCGTACAATCGCTATCGAACAATCACAACCATACGATCACAATCATACAATCACAATCATACAATCACAATCATACAATCACAATCATACAATCACAATCATACAATCACAATCATACAATCACAATCATACAATCACAATCATACAATCACAATCATACAATCACAATCATACAATCACAATCATACAATCACAATCATACAATCACAATACTACAGGCGCCATTATACAATCACAATCATACAAAGACAATCATATAATCACAATCATACAATCACAATGATACAATCACAATCATACAATCACAATCATACAAACACAATCATACAATCATAATCATGCAATAACAATCATACAATCAAAATCATACAAGCGCAATCATACGATCACAATCATACAATCACAATCAAAGAATCACAATCATACAATCACAATCATACAATTACAATCATACAAAAACAATCATACAATCACAATCATACAATCGCAATCATACAATTACAATCACCCAAATACAATCATACAATCACAATCATACAATCACAATCATACAATCACAATCATACAATCACAATCATACAATCACAATCATACAATCACAATCATACAATCACAATCATACAATCACAATCATACAATCACAATCATACAATCACAATCATACAATCACAATCATACAATCACAATCATACAATCACAATCATACAATCAAAATCATACAATCGCAATCATACGGTCACAGTCATACGATCACAATCATACAATCACAATCATACAATCACAATCATACAATCACAATCATACAATCACAATCATACAATCACAATCATACAATCACAATCATACAATCACAATCATACAATCACAATCATACAATCACAATCATACAATCACAATCATACAATCACAATCATACGATGACAATCATACAATTACTACTATACAATCATAATCATACAAAAACAGTCATACAATCACAATCATACAATCACAATCATACAATCACAATAATACAATCAAAATCATACAATCACAATCATACAATCACAATCATACAATCACAATACTACAGTCGCCATTATCCAATCACAATCATACAATCACAATCATACAATCACAATCATACAATCACAATCATACAATCACAATCATACAATCACAATACTACAGTCACCATTATACAATCACAATCATACAATCACAATCATATAATCACAATCATACAATCACAATCATAGAACCATAATTATAAAACCACAATCAAACGATCACAATCATACAATCACAATCATACAATCACAATCATACAATCACAATCATACAATCACAATCATACAATCACAATCATACAATCACAATCATACAATCACAATACTACAGTCGCCATTATACAATCACAATCGTACAATGACAATCATATAGTCACAATCATACAATCACAATGATACAATCACAATCGTACAATCACAATCATACAAACACAATCATACAATCATAATCATACAATCACAATCATAAAAAAACAATCATACAATCACAATCATGCAATCACAATCATACAATCACAATCATACAATCACAATCATACAATTACAATCATACAATCACAATCATACAACCGCAATCATACAATCACAATCATACAATCACAATCATACAATCACAATACTACAGTCGCCATTATCCAATCACAATCATACAATCACAATCATACAATCACAATCATACAATCACAATCATACAATCACAATCATACAATCACAATCATACAATCACAATCATACAATCACAATACTACAGTCACCATTATACAATCACAATCATACAATCACAATCATATAATCACAATCATACAATCACAATGATACAATCACCATCATACAATCACAATCATACAGTAACAATCACACGATGACAATCATACAATTACTACTATACAATCACAATCATACAAAAACAATCATACTATCACAATCATACAAACACAATCATACAATCACAATCATACAATCACTACCATACCATCACAATCATACTATCACAATGATACAATCACAATCATACAATCGCAATCAAACAATCAAAATCATACGATCGCAATCATACAATCACAATCATACACTCACAATCATTCAATCACAATCATACAAGCACAATCATACAATCACAATCATACAATCACCATTATACAATCACAATCATACAATCACAATCATATAATCACAATCATACAATCACAATGATACAATCACCATCATACAATCACAATCATACAGTAACAATCACACGATGACAATCATACAATTACTACTATACAATCACAATCATACAAAAACAATCATACTATCACAATCATACAAACACAATCATACAATCACAATCATACAATCACTACCATACCATCACAATCATACTATCACAATCATACAATCACAATCATACAATCGCAATCAAACAATCAAAATCATACGATCGCAATCATACAATCACAATCATACACTCACAATCATTCAATCACAATCATACAAGCACAATCATACAATCACAATCATACAATCACAATCATACAATCACAATCATACGATGACAATCATACAATTACTACTATACAATCATAATCATACAAAAACAATCATAAAATCACAATCATACAATCACAATCATACAATCACAATAATACAATCAAAATCATACAATCACAATCATACAATCACAATCATACTATGACAATCATCCAATTAAAATCATACAATCACAATAACACAATCACAATCATACTATCACAATCATTCAATCACGTTAATACAATCATAATCGTACAATCGCAATCGAACAATCACAACCATACGATCACAATCATACAATCACAATCATACAATCACAATCATGCACTCGCAATCATACAATCACAATCATACTATCACAATCACACAATCACAATCATACAATCACAATCATACAATCACAATCATACAATCACAATCATACAATCACAATCATACAATCACAATCATACAATCACAATCATACAATCACAATCATACAATCACAATCATACAATCACAATCAAAGAATCACAATCATTCAATCACAATCATACGATCGCAATCATACAATCACAATCATACACTCACAATCATTCAATCACATACATACAATCACAATCATACAATCACAATCATACAATCACAATCATACAATCACAATCATACAATCACAATCATACAATCACAATCATACAATCACAATCACAATACTACAGTCACCATTATACAATCACAATCATACAATCACAATCATATAATCACAATCATACAATCACAATCATAGAACCATAATTATAAAACCACAATCAAACGATCACAATCATACAATCACAATCATACAATCACAATCATACAATCACAATCATACAATCACAATCATACAATCACAATCATACAATCACAATCATACAATCACAATACTACAGTCGCCATTATACAATCACAATCATACAATCACAATGATACAATCACAATCATACAATCACAATCATACAAACACAATCATACAATCATAATCATACAATCACAATCATAAAAAAACAATCATACAATCACAATCATGCAATCACAATCATACAATCACAATCATACAATCACAATCATACAATTACAATCATACAATCACAATCATACAACCGCAATCATACAATCACAATCATACAATCACAATCATACAATCACAATACTACAGTCGCCATTATCCAATCACAATCATACAATCACAATCATACAATCACAATCATACAATCACAATCATACAATCACAATCATACAATCACAATCATACAATCACAATACTACAGTCACCATTATACAATCACAATCATACAATCACAATCATATAATCACAATCATACAATCACAATGATACAATCACCATCATACAATCACAATCATACAGTAACAATCACACGATGACAATCATACAATTACTACTATACAATCACAATCATACAAAAACAATCATACTATCACAATCATACAAACACAATCATACAATCACAATCATACAATCACTACCATACCATCACAATCATACTATCACAATCATACAATCACAATCATACAATCGCAATCAAACAATCACAATCATACGATCGCAATCATACAATCACAATCATACACTCACAATCATTCAATCGCAATCATACAAGCACAATCATACAATCACAATCATACAATCACAATCATACAATCACAATCATACAATCACAATCATACAATCACAATCATACAATCACAATCATACAATCACAATCATACAATCACAATCATACAATCACAATCATACAATCACAATCATACAATCACAATCATACAATCACAATCATACAACCGCAATCATACAATCACAATCATACAATCACAATCATACAATCACAATACTACAGTCGCCATTATCCAATCACAATCATACAATCACAATCATACAATCACAATCATACAATCACAATCATACAATCACAATCATACAATCACAATCATACAATCACAATACTACAGTCACCATTATACAATCACAATCATACAATCACAATCATATAATCACAATCATACAATCACAATGATACAATCACCATCATACAATCACAATCATACAGTAACAATCACACGATGACAATCATACAATTACTACTATACAATCACAATCATACAAAAACAATCATACTATCACAATCATACAAACACAATCATACAATCACAATCATACAATCACTACCATACCATCACAATCATACTATCACAATCATACAATCACAATCATACAATCGCAATCAAACAATCACAATCATACGATCGCAATCATACAATCACAATCATACACTCACAATCATTCAATCACAATCATACAAGCACAATCATACAATCACAATCATACAATCACAATCATACAATCACAATCATACAATCACAATCATACAATCACAATCATACAATCACAATCATACAATCACAATCATACAATCACAATCATACAATCACAATCATACAATCACAATCATACAATCACAATCATACAATCACAATCATACAATCACAATCATACAATCACAATCATACAATCACAATCATACAATCATAATCATATAATCACACTTATAAAATTGCAATCATACAGTCGCAATCATACAATCATAATCATACCATCACAATCATACAGGCACAATCATACAATCACTATCATACAATCACAATCATACAATCACAATCATACAATCACAATCATACAATCACAATCATACAATCACAATCATACTATGACAATCATACAATCAAAATCATACAATCACAATCATACAATCACAATCATACTATCACAATCATTCAATCACGATAATACAATCACAATCGTACAATCGCTATCGAACAATCACAACCATACGATCACAATCATACAATCACAATCATACAATCACAATCATACAATCACAATCATACAATCACAATCATACAATCACAATCATACAATCACAATCATACAATCACAATACTACAGGCGCCATTATACAATCACAATCATACAAAGACAATCATATAATCACAATCATACAATCACAATGATACAATCACAATCATACAATCACAATCATACAAACACAATCATACAATCATAATCATGCAATAACAATCATACAATCAAAATCATACAAGCGCAATCATACGATCACAATCATACAATCACAATCAAAGAATCACAATCATACAATCACAATCATACAATCGCAATCATACAATTACAATCACCCAAATACAATCATACAATCACAATCATACAATCACAATAATACAATCGCAATCAAACAATCACAATCATACGATCGCAATCATACAACCACAATCATACACTCACAATCATTCAATCACAATCATACAATCACAATCATACAAAAACAATCATACAATCACAATCATGCAATCACAATCATACAATCACAATCATACAATCATAATCATATAATCACACTCATAAAATTGCAATCATACAATCGCAATCATACGATCACAATCATAAACTCACAATCATTCAATCACAATCATACAATCACAATCATACAATCACAATCATACAATCACAATCATACAATCACAATCATACAATCACAATCATACAATCACAATCATACAATCACAATCATACAATCACAATCATACGATGACAATCATACAATTACTACTATACAATCATAATCATACAAAAACAATCATAAAATCACAATCATACAATCACAATCATACAATCACAATAATACAATCAAAATCATACAATCACAATCATACAATCACAATCATACTATGACAATCATCCAATTAAAATCATACAATCACAATTACACAATCACAATCATACTATCACAATCATTCAATCACGTTAATACAATCATAATCGTACAATCGCAATCGAACAATCACAACCATACGATCACAATCATACAATCACAATCATACAATCACAATCATGCACTCGCAATCATACAATCACAATCATACTATCACAATCACACAATCACAGTCATACAATCACAATCATACAATCACAATCATACAATCACAATCATACAATCACAATCATACAATCACAATCATACAATCACAATCATACAATCACAATCATACAATCACAATCAAAGAATCACAATCATTCAATCACAATCATACGATCGCAATCATACAATCACAATCATACACTCACAATCATTCAATCACATACATACAATCACAATCATACAATCACAATCATACAATCACAATCATACAATCACAATCATACAATCACAATGATACAATCACAATCATACAATCACAATCATACAATCACAATAATAGAACCATAATTATACAACCACAATCAAACGATCACAATCACACAATCACAATCATACAATCACAATCATACAATCACAATCATACAATCACAATCATACAATCACAATCATACAATCACAATCATTCAATCACAATCATACAGTCACAATCATACGATCGCAATCATACAGTCACAATCATACACTCACAATCATTCAATGACATACATACAATCACAATCATACAATCACAATCATACAATCACAATCATACAATCACAATCATACAATCACAATCATACAATCACAATCATACAATCACAATCATACAATCACAATCATACAATCATTTTCATATAACCACACTCATAAAATTGTAATCATACAATCGCAATCATACAATCACACTTATAAAATTGCAATCATACAATCGCAATCATACAATCATAATCATACCATCACAATCATACAGGCACAATCATACAATCACTATCATACAATCACAATCATACAATCACAATCATACAATCACAATCATACAATCACAATCATACAATCACAATCATACAATCACAATCATACAATCACAATCATACAATCACAATCATACAATCACAATCATACAATCACAATCATACAATCACAATCATACAATCACAATCATACAATCACAATCATACAATCACAATCATACAATCACAATCATACAATCACAATCATACAATCATAATCATATAATCACACTTATAAAATTGCAATCATACAATCGCAATCATACAATCATAATCATACCATCACAATCATACAGGCACAATCATACAATCACTATCATACAATCACAATCATACAATCACAATCATACAATCAAAATCATACAATCACAATCATACAATCACAATCATACAATCACAATCATATTATGACAATCATACAATCAAAATCATACAATCACAATCATACAATCACAATCATACTATCACAATCATTCAATCACGATAATACAATCACAATCGTACAATCGCTATCGAACAATCACAACCATACGATCACAATCATACAATCACAATCATACAATCACAATCATACAATCACAATCATACAATCACAATCATACAATCACAATCATACAATCACAATCATACAATCACAATCATACAATCACAATACTACAGGCGCCATTATACAATCACAATCATACAAAGACAATCATACAATCACAATCATACGATGACAATCATACAATTACTACTATACAATCATAATCATACAAAAACAATCATAAAATCACAATCATACAATCACAATCATACAATCACAATAATACAATCAAAATCATACAATCACAATCATACAATCACAATCATACTATGACAATCATCCAATTAAAATCATACAATCACAATTACACAATCACAATCATACTATCACAATCATTCAATCACGTTAATACAATCATAATCGTACAATCGCAATCGAACAATCACAACCATACGATCACAATCATACAATCACAATCATACAATCACAATCATGCACTCGCAATCATACAATCACAATCATACTATCACAATCACACAATCACAATCATACAATCACAATCATACAATCACAATCATACAATCACAATCATACAATCACAATCATACAATCACAATCATACAATCACAATCATACAATCACAATCATACAATCACAATCATACAATCACAATCATACAATCACAATCAAAGAATCACAATCATTCAATCACAATCATACGATCGCAATCATACAATCACAATCATACACTCACAATCATTCAATCACATACATACAATCACAATCATACAATCACAATCATACAATCACAATCATACAATCACAATCATACAATCACAATCATACAATCACAATCACAATACTACAGTCACCATTATACAATCACAATCATACAATCACAATCATATAATCACAATCATACAATCACAATCATAGAACCATAATTATAAAACCACAATCAAACGATCACAATCATACAATCACAATCATACAATCACAATCATACAATCACAATCATACAATCACAATCATACAATCACAATCATACAATCACAATACTACAGTCGCCATTATACAATCACAATCATACAATCACAATGATACAATCACAATCATACAATCACAATCATACAAACACAATCATACAATCATAATCATACAATCACAATCATAAAAAAACAATCATACAATCACAATCATGCAATCACAATCATACAATCACAATCATACAATCACAATCATACAATTACAATCATACAATCACAATCATACAACCGCAATCATACAATCACAATCATACAATCACAATCATACAATCACAATACTACAGTCGCCATTATCCAATCACAATCATACAATCACAATCATACAATCACAATCATACAATCACAATCATACAATCACAATCATACAATCACAATCATACAATCACAATCATACAATCACAATACTACAGTCACCATTATACAATCACAATCATACAATCACAATCATATAATCACAATCATACAATCACAATGATACAATCACCATCATACAATCACAATCATACAGTAACAATCACACGATGACAATCATACAATTACTACTATACAATCACAATCATACAAAAACAATCATACTATCACAATCATACAAACACAATCATACAATCACAATCATACAATCACTACCATACCATCACAATCATACTATCACAATCATACAATCACAATCATACAATCGCAATCAAACAATCACAATCATACGATCGCAATCATACAATCACAATCATACACTCACAATCATTCAATCACAATCATACAAGCACAATCATACAATCACAATCATACAATCACAATCATACAATCACAATCATACAATCACAATCATACAATCACAATCATACAATCACAATCATACAATCACAATCATACAATCACAATCATACAATCACAATCATACAATCACAATCATACAATCACAATCATACAATCACAATCATACAACCGCAATCATACAATCACAATCATACAATCACAATCATACAATCACAATACTACAGTCGCCATTATCCAATCACAATCATACAATCACAATCATACAATCACAATCATACAATCACAATCATACAATCACAATCATACAATCACAATCATACAATCACAATCATACAATCACAATCATACAATCACAATACTACAGTCACCATTATACAATCACAATCATACAATCACAATCATATAATCACAATCATACAATCACAATGATACAATCACCATCATACAATCACAATCATACAGTAACAATCACACGATGACAATCATACAATTACTACTATACAATCACAATCATACAAAAACAATCATACTATCACAATCATACAAACACAATCATACAATCACAATCATATAATCACTACCATACCATCACAATCATACTATCACAATCATACAATCACAATCATACAATCGCAATCAAACAATCACAATCATACGATCGCAATCATACAATCACAATCATACACTCACAATCATTCAATCACAATCATACAAGCACAATCATACAATCACAATCATACAATCACAATCATACAATCACAATCATACAATCACAATCATACAATCACAATCATACAATCACAATCATACAATCACACTCATACAATCACAATCATACAATCACAATCATACAATCACAATCATACAATCACAATCATACAATCACAATCATACAATCACAATCATACAATCATAATCATATAATCACACTTATAAAATTGCAATCATACAGTCGCAATCATACAATCATAATCATACCATCACAATCATACAGGCACAATCATACAATCACTATCATACAATCACAATCATACAATCACAATCATACAATCACAATCATACAATCACAATCATACAATCACAATCATACTATGACAATCATACAATCAAAATCATACAATCACAATCATACAATCACAATCATACTATCACAATCATTCAATCACGATAATACAATCACAATCGTACAATCGCTATCGAACAATCACAACCATACGATCACAATCATACAATCACAATCATACAATCACAATCATACAATCACAATCATACAATCACAATCATACAATCACAATCATACAATCACAATCATACAATCACAATCATACAATCACAATACTACAGGCGCCATTATACAATCACAATCATACAAAGACAATCATATAATCACAATCATACAATCACAATGATACAATCACAATCATACAATCACAATCATACAAACACAATCATACAATCATAATCATGCAATAACAATCATACAATCAAAATCATACAAGCGCAATCATACGATCACAATCATACAATCACAATCAAAGAATCACAATCATACAATCACAATCATACAATCGCAATCATACAATTACAATCACCCAAATACAATCATACAATCACAATCATACAATCACAATAATACAATCGCAATCAAACAATCACAATCATACGATCGCAATCATACAACCACAATCATACACTCACAATCATTCAATCACAATCATACAATCACAATCATACAAAAACAATCATACAATCACAATCATGCAATCACAATCATGCAATCACAATCATACAATCACAATCATACAATCATAATCATATAATCACACTCATAAAATTGCAATCATACAATCGCAATCATACGATCACAATCATAAACTCACAATCATTCAATCACAATCATACAATCACAATCATACAATCACAATCATACAATCACAATCATACAATCACAATCATACAATCACAATCATACAATCACAATCATACAATCACAATCATACAATCACAATCATACGATGACAATCATACAATTACTACTATACAATCATAATCATACAAAAACAATCATAAAATCACAATCATACAATCACAATCATACAATCACAATAATACAATCAAAATCATACAATCACAATCATACAATCACAATCATACTATGACAATCATCCAATTAAAATCATACAATCACAATTACACAGTCACAATCATACTATCACAATCATTCAATCACGTTAATACAATCATAATCGTACAATCGCAATCGAACAATCACAACCATACGATCACAATCATACAATCACAATCATACAATCACAATCATGCACTCGCAATCATACAATCACAATCATACTATCACAATCACACAATCACAATCATACAATCACAATCATACAATCACAATCATACAATCACAATCATACAATCACAATCATACAATCACAATCATACAATCACAATCATACAATCACAATCAAAGAATCACAATCATTCAATCACAATCATACGATCGCAATCATACAATCACAATCATACACTCACAATCATTCAATCACATACATACAATCACAATCATACAATCACAATCATACAATCACAATCATACAATCACAATCATACAATCACAATCATACAATCACAATCATACAATCACAATCATACAATCACAATAATAGAACCATAATTATACAACCACAATCAAACGATCACAATCACACAATCACAATCATACAATCACAATCATACAATCACAATCATACAATCACAATCATACAATCACAATCATACAATCACAATCATTCAATCACAATCATACAGTCACAATCATACGATCGCAATCATACAGTCACAATCATACACTCACAATCATTCAATGACATACATACAATCACAATCATACAATCACAATCATACAATCACAATCATACAATCACAATCATACAATCACAATCATACAATCACAATCATACAATCACAATCATACAATCACAATCATACAATCATTTTCTTATAACCACACTCATAAAATTGTAATCATACAATCGCAATCATACAATCACACTTATAAAATTGCAATCATACAATCGCAATCATACAATCATAATCATACCATCACAATCATACAGGCACAATCATACAATCACTATCATACAATCACAATCATACAATCACAATCATACAATCACAATCATACAATCACAATCATACAATCACAATCATACAATCACAATCATACAATCACAATCATACAATCACAATCATACAATCACAATCATACAATCACAATCATACAATCACAATCATACAATCACAATCATACAATCACAATCATACAATCACAATCATACAATCATAATCATATAATCACACTTATAAAATTGCAATCATACAATCGCAATCATACAATCATAATCATACCATCACAATCATACAGGCACAATCATACAATCACTATCATACAATCACAATCATACAATCACAATCATACAATCAAAATCATACAATCACAATCATACAATCACAATCATACAATCACAATCATATTATGACAATCATACAATCAAAATCATACAATCACAATCATACAATCACAATCATACTATCACAATCATTCAATCACGATAATACAATCACAATCGTACAATCGCTATCGAACAATCACAACCATACGATCACAATCATACAATCACAATCATACAATCACAATCATACAATCACAATCATACAATCACAATCATACAATCACAATCATACAATCACAATCATACAATCACAATACTACAGGCGCCATTATACAATCACAATCATACAAAGACAATCATATAATCACAATCATACAATCACAATGATACAATCACAATCATACAATCACAATCATACAAACACAATCATACAATCATAATCATGCAATAACAATCATACAATCAAAATCATACAAGCGCAATCATACGATCACAATCATACAATCACAATCAAAGAATCACAATCATACAATCACAATCATACAATTACAATCATACAAAAACAATCATACAGTCACAATCATACAATCGCAATCATACAATTACAATCACCCAAATACAATCATACAATCACAATCATACAATCACAATAATACAATCGCAATCAAACAATCACAATCATACGATCGCAATCATACAACCACAATCATACACTCACAATCATTCAATCACAATCATACAATCACAATCATACAAAAACAATGATACAATCACAATCATGCAATCACAATCATACAATCACAATCATACAATCATAATCATATAATCACACTCATAAAATTGCAATCATACAATCGCAATCATACGATCACAATCATAAACTCACAATCATTCAATCACAATCATACAATCACAATCATACAATCACAATACTACAGTCGCCATTATACAATCACAATCATACAATGACAATCATATAGTCACAATCATACAATCACAATGATACAATCACAATCATACAATCACAATCATACAAACACAATCATACAATCATAATCATACAATCACAATCATAAAAAAACAATCATACAATCACAATCATGCAATCACAATCATACAATCACAATCATACAATCACAATCATACAATTACAATCATACAATCACAATCATACAACCGCAATCATACAATCACAATCATACAATCACAATCATACAATCACAATACTACAGTCGCCATTATCCAATCACAATCATACAATCACAATCATACAATCACAATCATACAATCACAATCATACAATCACAATCATACAATCACAATACTACAGCCACCATTATACAATCACAATCATACAATCACAATCATATAATCACAATCATACAATCACAATGATACAATCACCATCATACAATCACAATCATACAGTAACAATCACACGATGACAATCATACAGTTACTACTATACAATCGCAATCATACAAAAACAATCATACTATCACAATCATACAAACACAATCATACAATCACAATCATACAATCACTACCATACCATCACAATCATACTATCACAATCATACAATCACAATCATACAATCGCAATCAAACAATCACAATCATACGATCGCAATCATACAATCACAATCATACACTCACAATCATTCAATCACAATCATACAAGCACAATCATACAATCACAATCATACAATCACAATCATACAATCACAATCATACAATCACAATCATACAATCACAATCATACAATCACAATCATACAATCACAATCATACAATCACAATCATACAATCACAATCATACAATCACAATCATACAATCACAATCATACAATCACAATCATACAATCACAATCATACAATCACAATCATACAATCATAATCATATAATCACACTTATAAAATTGCAATCATACAATCGCAATCATACAATCATAATCATACCATCACAATCATACAGGCACAATCATACAATCACTATCATACAATCACAATCATACAATCACAATCATACAATCACAATCATACAATCACAATCATACAATCACAATCATACTATGACAATCATACAATCAAAATCATACAATCACAATCATACAATCACAATCATACTATCACAATCATTCAATCACGATAATACAATCACAATCGTACAATCGCTATCGAACAATCACAACCATACGATCACAATCATACAATCACAATCATACAATCACAATCATACAATCACAATCATACAATCACAATCATACAATCACAATCATACAATCACAATCATACAATCACAATCATACAATCACAATCATACAATCACAATCATACAATCACAATCATACAATCACAATCATACAATCACAATACTACAGGCGCCATTATACAATCACAATCATACAAAGACAATCATATAATCACAATCATACAATCACAATGATACAATCACAATCATACAATCACAATCATACAAACACAATCATACAATCATAATCATGCAATAACAATCATACAATCAAAATCATACAAGCGCAATCATACGATCACAATCATACAATCACAATCAAAGAATCACAATCATACAATCACAATCATACAATTACAATCATACAAAAACAATCATACAATCACAATCATACAATCGCAATCATACAATTACAATCACCCAAATACAATCATACAATCACAATCATACAATCACAATAATACAATCGCAATCAAACAATCACAATCATACGATCGCAATCATACAACCACAATCATACACTCACAATCATTCAATCACAATCATACAATCACAATCATACAAAAACAATCATACAATCACAATCATGCAATCACAATCATACAATCACAATCATACAATCATAATCATATAATCACACTCATAAAATTGCAATCATACAATCGCAATCATACGATCACAATCATAAACTCACAATCATTCAATCACAATCATACAATCACAATCATACAATCACAATCATACAATCACAATCATACAATCACAATCATACAATCACAATCATACAATCACAATCATACGATGACAATCATACAATTACTACTATACAATCATAATCATACAAAAACAATCATAAAATCACAATCATACAATCACAATCATACAATCACAATAATACAATCAAAATCATACAATCACAATCATACAATCACAATCATACTATGACAATCATCCAATTAAAATCATACAATCACAATTACACAACCACAATCATACTATCACAATCAGACAATCACAATCATACAATCACAATCGTACAATCACAATCATACAATCACAATCATACAATCACAATTATACAATCACAATCATACAATCACAATCATACAATCACAATCATACAATCACAATCATACAATCACAATCATACAATCACAATCAAAGAATCACAATCATTCAATCACAATCATACGATCGCAATCATACAATCACAATCATACACTCACAATCATTCAATCACATACATACAATCACAATCATACAATCACAATCATACAATCACAATCATACAATCACAATCATACAATCACAATCATACAATCACAATCATACAATCACAATCATACAATCACAATCATACAATCACAATAATAGAACCATAATTATACAACCACAATCAAACGATCACAATCACACAATCACAATCATACAATCACAATCATACAATCACAATCATACAATCACAATCATACAATCACAATCATACAATCACAATCATACAATCACAATCATACAATCACAATCATACAACCACAATCATTCAATCACAATCATACAGTCACAATCATACGATCGCAATCATACAGTCACAATCATACACTCACAATCATTCAATGACATACATACAATCACAATCATACAATCACAATCATACAATCACAATCATACAATCACAATCATACAATCACAATCATACAATCACAATCATACAATCACAATCATACAATCACAATCATACAATCATTTTCATATAACCACACTCATAAAATTGTAATCATACAATCGCAATCATACAATCACAATCATACCATCACAATCATACAGGCACAATCATACAATCACTATCATACAATCACAATCATACAAAAACAATCATACAATCACAATCATACAATCGCAATCAAACAATCACAATCAGACGATCGCAATCATACGATCACAATCACACAATCACAATCATACAATCACAATCATACAATCACAATCATACAATCACAATCATACAATCAAAATCATACAATCGCAATCATACGGTCACAATCATACGATCACAATCATACAATCACAATCGTACAATCACAATCATACAATCACAATCATACAATCACAATCATACAATCACAATCATTCAATCACAATCATACAATCACAATACTACAGTCGCCATTATCCAATCACAATCATACAATCACAATCATACAATCACAATCATACAGTAACAATCACACGATGACAATCATACAATTACTACTATACAATCACAATCATACAAAAACAATCATACTATCACAATCATACAAACACAATCATACAATCACAATCATACAATCACTACCATACCATCACAATCATACTATCACAATCATACAATCACAATCATACAATCGCAATCAAACAATCACAATCATACGATCGCAATCATACAATCACAATCATACACTCACAATCATTCAATCACAATCATACAAGCACAATCATACAATCACAATCATACAATCACAATCATACAATCACAATCATACAATCACAATCATACAATCACAATCATACAATCACAATCATACAATCACAATCATACAATCACAATCATACAATCACAATCATACAATCACAATCATACAATCACAATCATACAATCACAATCATACAATCACAATCATACAATCATAATCATATAATCACACTTATAAAATTGCAATCATACAATCGCAATCATACAATCATAATCATACCATCACAATCATACAGGCACAATCATACAATCACTATCATACAATCACAATCATACAATCACAATCATACAATCACAATCATACAATCACAATCATACAATCACAATCATACTATGACAATCATACAATCAAAATCATACAATCACAATCATACAATCACAATCATACTATCACAATCATTCAATCACGATAATACAATCACAATCGTACAATCGCTATCGAACAATCACAACCATACAATCACAATCATACAATCACAACCATACAATCACAATCATGCACTCGCAATCATACAATCACAATCATACTATCACAATCACACAATCACAATCATACAATCACAATCATACAATCACAATCATACAATCACAATCATACAATCACAATAATAGAACCATAATTATACAACCACAATCAAACGATCACAATCGTACAATCACAATCATACAATCACAATCATACAATCACAATCATACAATCACAATCATACAATCACAATCATACAATCACAATCATACAATCACAATCATACAATCACAATCATACAATCACAATCATACGATGACAATCATACAATTACTACTATACAATCATAATCATACAAAAACAATCATAAAATCACAATCATACAATCACAATCATACAATCACAATAATACAATCAAAATCATACAATCACAATCATACAATCACAATCATACTATGACAATCATCCAATTAAAATCATACAATCACAATTACACAATCACAATCATACTATCACAATCATTCAATCACGTTAATACAATCATAATCGTACAATCGCAATCGAACAATCACAACCATACGATCACAATCATACAATCACAATCATACAATCACAATCATGCACTCGCAATCATACAATCACAATCATACTATCACAATCACACAATCACAATCATACCATCACAATCATAGAATCACAATCATACAATCAAAATCATACAATCGCAATCATACGGTCACAATCATACGATCACAATCATACAATCACAATCGTACAATCACAATCATACAATCACAATCATACAATCACAATCATACAATCACAATCATTCAATCACAATCATACAATCACAATACTACAGTCGCCATTATCCAATCACAATCATACAATCACAATCATACAATCACAATCATACAATCACAATCATACAGTAACAATCACACGATGACAATCATACAATTACTACTATACAATCACAATCATACAAAAACAATCATACTATCACAATCATACAAACACAATCATACACTCACAATCATTCAATCACAATCATACAAGCACAATCATACAATCACAATCATACAATCACAATCATACAATCACAATCATACAATCACAATCATACAATCACAATCATACAATCACAATCATACAATCACAATCATACAATCACAATCATACAATCACAATCATACAATCACAATCATACAATCACAATCATACAATCACAATCATACAATCACAATCATACAATCACAATCATACAATCACAATCATACAATCATAATCATATAATCACACTTATAAAATTGCAATCATACAGTCGCAATCATACAATCATAATCATACCATCACAATCATACAGGCACAATCATACAATCACTATCATACAATCACAATCATACAATCACAATCATACAATCACAATCATACAATCACAATCATACAATCACAATCATACTATGACAATCATACAATCAAAATCATACAATCACAATCATACAATCACAATCATACTATCACAATCATTCAATCACGATAATACAATCACAATCGTACAATCGCTATCGAACAATCACAACCATACGATCACAATCATACAATCACAACCATACAATCACAATCATGCACTCGCAATCATACAATCACAATCATACTATCACAATCACACAATCACAATCATACAATCACAATCATACAATCACAATCATACAATCACAATCATACAATCACAATAATAGAACCATAATTATACAACCACAATCAAACGATCACAATCGTACAATCACAATCATACAATCACAATCATACAATCACAATCATACAATCACAATCATACAATCACAATCATACAATCACAATCATACAATCACAATACTACAGGCGCCATTATACAATCACAATCATACAATGACAATCATATAATCACAATCATACAATCACAATGATACAATCACAATCATACAATCACAATCATACAAACACAATCATACAATCATAATCATGCAATAACAATCATACAATCAAAATCATACAAGCGCAATCATACGATCACAATCATACAATCACAATCAAAGAATCACAATCATACAATCACAATCATACAATCACAATCATACAAAAACAATCATACAATCACAATCATACAATCGCAATCATACAATTACAATCACCCAAATACAATCATACAATCACAATCATACAATCACAATAATACAATCGCAATCAAACAATCACAATCATACGATCGCAACCATACAACCACAATCATACACTCACAATCATTCAATCACAATCATACAATCACAATCATACAAAAACAATCATACAATCACAATCATGCAATCACAATCATACAATCACAATCATACAATCACAATCATACAATCACAATCAAAGAATCACAATCATTCAATCACAATCATACGATCGCAATCATACAATCACAATCATACACTCACAATCATTCAATCACATACATACAATCACAATCATACAATCACAATCATACAATCACAATCATATAATCACAATCATACAATCACAATCATACAATCACAATCATACAATCACAATCATACAATCACAATCAAAGAATCACAATCATTCAATCACAATCATACGATCGCAATCATACAATCACAATCATACAATCACAATCATACTATAACAATCATACAATCAAAATCATACAATCACAATCATACAATCACAATCATACTATCACAATCATTCAATCACGATAATACAATCACAATCGTACAATCGCAATCGAACAATCACAATCATACAATCACAATAATAGAACCATAATTATACAACCACAATCAAACGATCACAATCACACAATCACAATCATACAATCACAATCATACAATCACAATCATACAATCACAATCATACAATCACAATCATACAATCACAATCATACAATCACAATCATTCAATCACAATCATACAGTCACAATCATACGATCGCAATCATACAGTCACAATCATACACTCACAATCATTCAATGACATACATACAATCACAATCATACAATCACAATCATACAATCACAATCATACAATCACAATCATACAATCACACTCATACAATCACAATCATACAATCACAATCATACAATCACAATCATACAATCACAATCATACAATCACAATCATACAATCACAATCATACAATCACAATCATACAATCACAATCATACAATCACAATCATACAATCATTTTCATATAACCACACTCATAAAATTGTAATCATACAATCGCAATCATACAATCACAATCATACCATCACAATCATACAGGCACAATCATACAATCACTATCATACAATCACAATCATACAAAAACAATCATACAATCACAATCATACAATCGCAATCAAACAATCACAATCAGACGATCGCAATCATACGATCACAATCACACAATCACAATCATACAATCACAATCATACAATCACAATCATACAATCACAATCATACAATCACAATCATACAATCAAAATCATACAATCGCAATCATACGGTCACAATCATACGATCACAATCATACAATCACAATCGTACAATCACAATCATACAATCACAATCATACAATCACAATCATACAATCACAATCATACAATCACAATCATACAATCACAATCATACAATCACAATCATACAATCACAATCATACAATCACAATCATACAATCAAAATCATACAATCACAATCATACAATCACAATCATACTATCACAATCATTCAATCACGATAATACAATCACAATCGTTCAATCGCTATCGAACAATCACAACCATACGATCACAATCATACAATCACAATCATACAATCACAATCATGCACTCGCAATCATACAATCACAATCATACTATCACAATCACACAATCACAATCATACAATCACAATCATACAATCACAATCATACAATCACAATCATACAATCACAATCATACAATCACAATCATACAATCAAAATCATACAATCACAATCGTACAATCACAATCATACAATCACAATCATACAATCACAATCATACAATCACAATCATACAATCACAATCATACAATCACAATACTACAGTCACCATTATACAATCACAGTCATACAATCACAATCATATAATCACAATCATACAATCACAATGATACAATCACCATCATACAATCACAATCATACAATCACAATCATACAGTAACAATCATACGATGACAATCATACAATTACTACTATACAATCACAATCATACGATCGCAATCATACAATCACAACCATACACTCACAATCATTCAATCACAATCATACAATCACAGTCATACAATCACAATCATACAATCGCAATCATACAATCACAACCATACAATCACAATCATACAATCACAATCATACAATCATAATCATATAATCACACTCATAAAATTGCAATCATACAATCGCAATCATACAATCACAATCATACCATCACAATCATACAGGCACAATCAAACAATCACTATCATACAATCACAATCATACAAAAACAATCATACAATCACAATCATACAATCACAATCGTACAATCGCAGTCGAACAATGACAACCATACGATCACAATCATACAATCACAATCATATAATCACAATCATACACTCGCAATCTTACAATCACAATCATACAATCACTATCATACAATCACAATCATACAATCAAAATCATACAATCACAATCATACAATCGCAATCAAACAATCACAATCAGACGATCGCAATCATACGGTCACAATCATAAACTCAGAATAATTCAATCACAATCATACAATCACAATCATACAATCACAATACTACAGTCGCCATTATACAATCACAATCATACAATGACAATCATATAATCACAATCATACAATCACAATGATACAATCACAATCATACAATCACAATCATACAAACACAATCATACAATCATAATCATGCAATAACAATCATACAATCAAAATCATACAACCGCAATCATACGATCACAATCATACGATCACAATCATACAATCACAATCAAGGAATCACAATCATACAATCACAATCATACAATTACAATCATACAAAAACAATCATAGAATCACAATCATACAATCGCTTTCATACAATTACAATCACCCAAATACAATCATACAATCACAATCATACAATCACAATAATACAATCGCAATCAAACAATCACAATCATACGATCGCAATCATACAATCACAATCATACACTCACAATCATACAATCACAATCATACAATCAAAATCATACAATCACAATCATACAATCACAATAATACTATCACAATCATTCAATCACGATAATACAATCACAATCGTTCAATCGCTATCGAACAATCACAACCATAAGATCACAATCATACAATCACAATCATACAATCACAATCATGCACTCGCAATCATACAATCACAATCATACTATCACAATCACACAATCACAATCATACAATCACAATCATACAATCACAATCATACAATCACAATCATACAATCACAATCATACAATCACAATCATACAATCAAAATCATACAATCACAATCACACAATCACAATCATACTATCACAATCATTCAATCACGATAATACAATCACAATCGTTCAATCGCTATCGAACAATCACAACCATACGATCACAATCATACAATCACAATCATATAATCACAATCATACACTCGCAATCTTACAATCACAATCATACAATCACTATCATACAATCACAATCATACAATCACAATCATACAATCACAATCATACAATCACAATCATACAATCACAATCATACAATCACAATCATACAATCACAATCATACAATCACAATCATACAATCACAATCATACAATCACAATCATACAATCACAATCATACAATCACAATACTACAGTCGCCATTATCCAATCACAATCATACATAAACAGTCATACAATCACAATCATGAAATCACAATCATACAATCACAATCATACAATCACAATCATACAATTACAATCATACTATCACAATCATTCAATCACGATAATACAATCACAATCGTTCAATCGCTATCGAACAATCACAACCATACGATCACAATCATACAATCACAATCATACAATCACAATCATGCACTCGCAATCATACAATCACAATCATACTATCACAATCACACAATCACAATCATACAATCACAATCATACAATCACAATCATACAATCACAATCATACAATCACAATCATACAATCACAATCATACAATCAAAATCATACAATCACAATCACACAATCACAATCATACTATCACAATCATTCAATCACGATAATACAATCACAATCGTTCAATCGCTATCGAACAATCACAACCATACGATCACAATCATACAATCACAATCATACAATCACAATCATGCACTCGCAATCATACAATCACAATCATACTATCACAATCACACAATCACAATCATATAATCACAATCATACAATCACAATCATACAATCACAATCATACAATCACAATCATACAATCACAATAATAGAACCATAATTATACAACCACAATCAAACGATCACAATCATACAATCACAATCATACAATCACAATCATACAATCACAATCATACAATTACAATCATACAAAAACAATCATACAATTACAATCATACAATCGCAATCATACAATTACCATCACCCAAATACAATCATACAATCACAATCATACAATCACAATAATACAATCACAATCATACAATCACAATCATACAAAAACAATCATACAATCACAATCATGCAATCACAATCATACAATCAAAATCATACAATCGCAATCATACGATCACAGTCATACGATCACAATCATACAATCACAACCATACAATCACAATCATACGATGACAATCATACAATTACTACTATACAATCATAATCATATAAAAACAATCATACAATCACAATCATATAATCACAATAATACAATCACAATCATACAATCACAATCATACAATCACAATCATACAATCACAATCATACAATCACAATCATACAATCACAATCATACAATCAAAATCATACAATCACAATCATACAATCACAATCATACTATCACAATCATTCAATCACGATAATACAATCACAATCGTTCAATCGCTATCGAACAATCACAACCATACGATCACAATCATACAATCACAATCATACAATCACAATCACGCACTCGCAATCATACAATCACAATCATACTATCACAATCACCCAATCACAATCATATAATCACAATCATACAATCACAATCATACAATCACAATCATACAATCACAATCATACAATCACAATAATAGAACCATAATTATACAACCACAATCAAACGATCACAATCATACAATCACAATCATACAATCACAATCATACAATCACAATCATACAAACACAATCATACAATCATAATCATGCAGTAACAATCATACAATCAAAATCATACAACCGCAATCATACGATCACAATGATACGATCACAATCATACAATCACAATCAAAGAATCACAATCACACAATCACAATCATACAATCACAATCATACAAAAACAATCATACAATCACAATCATACAATCGCAATCATACAATTACAATCACCCAAATACAATCATACAATCACAATCATACAATCACAATAATACAATCGCAATCAAACAATCACAATCATACGATCGCAATCACACAACCACAATCATACACTCACAATCATTCAATCACAATCATACAATCACAATAAATACAAAAACAATCATACAATCACAATCATACAATCACAATCATACAATCACAATCATACAATCACAATCATACAATCACAATCATACAATCGCTATCAAACAATCACAATCATACGATCGCAATCATTCAATCACAATCATACAATCACAATAAATACAAAAACAATCATACAATCACAATCATACAATCACAATCATACAATCACAATCAAAGAATCACAATCATACAATCACAATCATACAATCACAATCATACAAAAACAATCATACAATCACAATCATACAATCGCAATCATACAATTACAATCATACAATCACAATCATACAATCACAATCATACAAACACAATCATACAATCATAATCATGCAGTAACAATCATACAATCAAAATCATACAACCGCAATCATACGATCACAGTGATACGATCACAATCATACAATCACAATCAAAGAATCACAATCATACAATCACAATCATACAATCACAATCATACAAAAACAATCATACAATCACAACCATACAATCGCAATCATACAATTACAATCACCCAAATACAATCATACAATCACAATCATACAATCACAATAATACAATCACAATCATACAATCACAATACTACAGTCGCCATTATACAATCACAATGATACAATGACAATCATATAATCACAATCATACAATCACAATGATACAATCACAATCATACAATCACAATCATACAAACACAATCATACAATCATAATCATGCAGTAACAATCATACAATCAAAATCATACAACCGCAATCATACGATCACAATGATACGATCACAATCATACAATCACAATCAAAGAATCACAATCATAAAATCACAATCATACAATCACAATCATACAAAAACAATCATACAATCACAATCATACAATCGCAATCATACAATTACAATCACCCAAATACAATCATACAATCACAATCATACAATCACAATAATACAATCGCAATCAAACAATCACAATCATACGATCGCAATCATACAACCACAATCATACACTCACAATCATTCAATCACAATCATACAATCACAATCATACAAAAACAATCATACAATCACAATCATACAATCACAATCATACAATCACAATCATTCAATCACAATCATACAATCACAATCATACAATCACAATCATACAATCACAATCATACAATCACAATCATACAATCGCAATCAAACAATCACAATCATACGATCGCAATCATACAATCACAATCATACACTCACAATCATTCAATCACAATCATACAATCACAATCATACATAAACAGTCATACAATCACAATCATGAAATCACAATCATACAATCACAATCATACAATCACAATCATACAATTACAATCATACAATCACAATCATACAATCGCAATCATACAATCACAATCATACAATCACAATCATACAATCACAATCATACAATCACAATCATACAATCACAATCATACAATCACAATCATACAATCACAATCATACAATCACAATACTACAGTCGCCATTATCCAATCACAATCATACAATCACAATCATACAATCACAATCATACAATCACAATCATACAATCACAATCATACAATCACAATCATACAATCACAATCATACAATCACAATCATACAATCACAATCATACAATCACAATCATACAATCACAATCATACAATCACAATCATACAATCACAATCATACAATCACAATCATACAATCACAATCATACAATCACAATCATACAATCACAATCATACAATCACAATCATACAATCACAATCATACAATCACAATCATATAATCACAATCATACAATCACAATGATACAATCACCATCATACAATCACAATCATACAATCACAATCATACAGTAACAATCATACGATGACAATCATACAATTACTACTATACAATCACAATCATACGATCGCAATCATACAATCACAACCATACACTCACAATCATTCAATCACAATCATACAATCACAGTCATACAATCACAATCATACAATCACAATCATACAATCGCAATCATACAATCACAACCATACAATCACAATCATACAATCACAATCATACAATCATAATCATATAATCACACTCATAAAATTGCAATCATACAATAGCAATCATACAATCACAATCATACCATCACAATCATACAGGGACAATCAAACAATTACTATCATACAATCACAATCATACAAAAACAATCATACAATCACAATCATACAATCACAATCGTACAATCGCAGTCGAACAATGACAACCATACGATCACAATCATACAATCACAATCATATAATCACAATCATACACTCGCAATCTTACAATCACAATCATACAATCACTATCATACAATCACAATCATACAATCACAATCATACAATCACAATCATACAATCACAATTATACAATCACAATCATACAATCACAATCATACAATCACAATCATACAATCACAATCATACAATCACAATCATACAATCACAATCATACAATCACAATCATACAATCACAATACTACAGTCGCCATTATCCAATCACAATCATACATAAACAGTCATACAATCACAATCATGAAATCACAATCATACAATCACAATCATACAATCACAATCATACAATTACAATCATACAATCACAATCATACAATCGCAATCATACAATCACAATCATACAATCACAATCATACAATCACAATCATACAATCACAATCATACAATCACAATCATACAATCACAATCATACAATCACAATACTACAGTCGCCATTATCCAATCACAATCATACAATCACAATCATACAATCACAATCATACAATCACAATCATACAATCACAATCATACAATCACAATCATACAATCACAATCATACAATCACAATCATACAATCACAATCATACAATCACAATCATACAATCACAATCATACAATCACAATCATACAATCACAATCATACAATCACAATCATACAATCACAATCATACAATCACAATCATACAATCACAATCATACAATCACAATCATACAATCACAATCATACAATCACAATCATACAATCACAATCATACAATCACAATCATATAATCACAATCATACAATCACAATGATACAATCACCATCATACAATCACAATCATACAATCACAATCATACAGTAACAATCATACGATGACAATCATACAATTACTACTATACAATCACAATCATACGATCGCAATCATACAATCACAACCATACACTCACAATCATTCACTCACAATCATACAATCACAGTCATACAATCACAATCATACAATCACAATCATACAATCGCAATCATACAATCACAACCATACAATCACAATCATACAATCACAATCATACAATCATAATCATATAATCACACTCATAAAATTGCAATCATACAATCGCAATCATACAATCACAATCATACCATCACAATCATACAGGGACAATCAAACAATCACTATCATACAATCACAATCATACAAAAACAATCATACAATCACAATCATACAATCACAATCGTACAATCGCAGTCGAACAATGACAACCATACGATCACAATCATACAATCACAATCATATAATCACAATCATACACTCACAATCTTACAATCACAATCATACAATCACTATCATACAATCACAATCATACAATCACAATCATACAATCACAATCATACAATCACAATCATACAATCACAATCATACAATCACAATCATACAATCACAATCATACAATCACAATCATACAATCACAATCATACAATCACAATCATACAATCACAATCATACAATCACAATCATACAATCACAATACTACAGTCGCCATTATCCAATCACAATCATACAATCACAATCATACAATCACAATCATACAATCACAATCATACAATCACAATCATAAAATCACAATCATACAATCACAATCATACAATCACAATCATACAATCACAATCATACAATCACAATCATACAATCACAATCATACAATCACAAACATACAATCACAATCATACAATCACAATCATACAATCAAAATCATACAATCACAATCATACAATCACAATCATACAATCACAATCATACAATCACAATCATACGATCGCAATCATACAATCACAACCATACACTCACAATCATTCAATCACAATCATACAATCACAGTCATACAATCACAATCATACAATCACAATCATACAATCACAATCATACAATCACAATACTACAGTCGCCATTATCCAATCACAATCATACAATCACAATCATACAATCACAATCATACAATCACAGTCTTACAATCACAATCATACAATCACTATCATACAATCACAATCATACAATCACAATCATACAATCACAATCATACAATCGCAATCAAACAATCACAATCAGACGATCGCAATCATACGATCACAATCATAAACTCAGAATAATTCAATCACAATCATACAATCACAATCATACAATCACAATCATACAATCACAATCATACAATCAAAATCATACAATCGCAATCATACGATCACAATCATACGATGACAATCATACAATTACTACTATACAATCACAATCATACAAATACAATCATATAATCACAATCATACACTCGCAATCTTATAATCACAATCATACAATCACAATCATACAATCATACAATCACAATCATACAATCACAATCATACAATCACAATCATACAATCACAATCATACAATCACAATCATACAATCACAATCATACAATTACAATCATACAATCACTATCATACAACCACAATCATACAATCACAATCATACAATCACAATCATACAATCGCAACCAAACAATCACAATCAGACGATCGGAATCATACGATCACAATCATAAACTCACAATGATTCAATCACAATCATACAATCACAATCATACAATCACAATCATACAATCACAATCATACAATCAAAATCATACAATCGCAATCATACGATCACAATCATACGACGACAATCATACAATTACTACTATACAATCACAATCATACAAATACAATCATACAATCACAATCATACTATAACAATCATACAATCAAAATCATACAATCACAATCATACAATCACAATCATACAATCACAATCATACAATCACAACCATACGATCACAATCATACAATCACAATCATACAATCACAATCATACAATCACAATCATACACTCGCAATCATACAATCACAATAATACAATCACAATCATACAATCACAATCATACAATCACAATCATACAATCACAATCATACAATCACTATGATACAATCACAATCATACAATCGCAATCATACAATCGCAATCAAACAATCACAATCAGACGAACGCAATCATACGATCACAATAATACACTCACAATCATTAAATCACAATCATACGATCACAATCACACAATCACAATCATACAATCGCAATCATACAATCACAATCATACAATCGCAATCATACGATCACAATCATACGATCACAATACTACAGTCACCATTATACAATCACAATCATACAATCACAATCATATAATCACAATCATACAACCACAATGATACAATCACCATCATACAATCACAATCATACAATCACAATCATACAGTAACAATCATACGATGACAATCATACAATTACTACTATACAATCACAATCATACGATCGCAATCATACAATCACAACCATACACTCACAATCATTCAATCACAATCATACAATCACAATCATACAATCACAATCATACAATCACAATCATACAATCACAATCATACAATCACAATCATACAATCACAATCATACAATCACAATCATACAATCACAATCATACAATCACAATCATACAATCACAATCATACAATCACAATCATACAATCACAATCATACAATCACAATCATACAATCACAATCATACAATCACAATCATACAATCACAGTCATACAATCAAAATCATACAATCGCAATCATACGATCACAATCATACGACGACAATCATACAATTACTACTATACAATCACAATCATACAAATACAATCATACAATCACAATCATACTATAACAATCATACAATCAAAATCATACAATCACAATCATACAATCACAATCATACAATCACAATCATACAATCACAACCATACGATCACAATCATACAATCACAATCATACAATCACAATCATACAATCACAATCATACAATCAAAATCACACAATCACAATCATACAATCACAATCATACTATCACAATCATTCAATCACGATAATACAATCACAATCGTTCAATCGCTATCGAACAATCACAACCATACGATCACAATCATACAATCACAATCATACAATCACAATCATGCACTCGCAATCATACAATCACAATCATACTATCACAATCACACAATCACAATCATATAATCACAATCATACAATCACAATCATACAATCACAATCATACAATCACAATAATAGAACCATAATTATACAACCACAATCAAACGATCACAATCATACAATCACAATCATACAATCACAATCATACAATCACAATCATACAAACACAATCATACAATCATAATCATGCAGTAACAATTATACAATCAAAATCATACAACCGCAACCATACGATCACAATGATACGATCACAATCATACAATCACAATCAAAGAATCACAATCACACAATCACAATCATAGAATCACAATCATACAAAAACAATCATACAATCACAATCATACAATCGCAATCATACAATTACAATCACCCAAATCCAATCATACAATCACAATCATACAATCACAATAATACAATCGCAATCAAACAATCACAATCATACGATCGCAATCATACAACCACAATCATACACTCACAATCATTCAATCACAGTCATACAATCACAATTATACAAAAACAATCATACAATCACAATCATACAATCACAATCATACAATCACAATCATACAATCACAATCATACAATCGCCATCAAACAATCACAATCATACGATCGCAATCATACAATCACAATCATACACTCACAATCATTCAATCACAATCATACAATCACAATCATACAAAAACAATCATACAATCACAATCATGCAATCACAATCATACAATCACAATCATACAATCACAATCAAACAATTACAATCATACAATCACAATCATACAATCGCAATGATACAATCACAATCATACAATCACAATCATACAATCACAATAATACAATCACAATCATACAATCACAATCATACAATCACAATCATACAATCACAATACTACAGTCGCCATTATCCAATCACAATCATACAATCACAATCATACAATCACAATCATACAGTCACAATCATACAATCACAATCATACAATCACAATCATACAATCACAATACTACAGTCACCATTATACAATCACAATCATACAATCACAATCATATAATCACAATCATACAATCACAATGATACAATCACCATCATACAATCACAATCATACAGTAACAACCACACACGATGACAATCATACAATTACTACTATACAATCACAATCATACAAAAACAATCATACTATCACAATCATACAAACACAATCATACAATCACAATCATACAATCACTACCATACAATCACAATCATACAATCACAATCATACAATCACAATCATACAATCACAATCATGCACTCGCAATCATACAATCACAATCATACTATCACAATCACACAATCACAATCATATAATCACAATCATACAATCACAATCATAGAACCATAATTATAAAACCACAATCAAACGATCACAATCATACAATCACAATCATACAATCACAATCATACAATCACAATCATACAATCACAATCATACAATCACAATCATACAATCACAATACTACAGTCGCCATTATACAATCACAATCATACAATGACAATCATATAGTCACAATCATACAATCACAATGATACAATCACAATCATACAATCACAATCATACAAACACAATCATACAATCATAATCATACAATCACAATCATACAAAAACAATCATACAATCACAATCATGCAATCACAATCATACAATCACAATCATACAATCACAATCATACAATTACAATCATACAATCACAATCATACAATCGCAATCATACAATCACAATCATACAATCACAATCATACAATCACAATACTACAGTCGCCATTATCCAATCACAATCATACAATCACAATCATACAATCACAATCATACAATCACAATCATACAATCACAATCATACAATCACAATCATACAATCACAATCATACAATCACAATCATACAATCACAATCATACAATCACAATACTACAGTCACCATTATACAATCACAATCATACAATCACAATCATATAATCACAATCATACAATCACAATGATACAATCACCATCATACAATCACAATCATACAGTAACAACCACACACGATGACAATCATACAATTACTACTATACAATCACAATCATACAAAAACAATCATACTATCACAATCATACAAACACAATCATACAATCACAATCATACAATCACTACCATACCATCACAATCATACTATCACAATCATACAATCACAATCATACAATCGCAATCAAACAATCACAATCATACGATCGCAATCATACAATCACAATCATACACTCACAATCATTCAATCACAATCATACAAGCACAATCATACAATCACAATCATACAATCACAATCATACAATCACAATCATACAATCACAATCATACAATCACAATCATACAATCACAATCATACAATCACAATCATACAATCACAATCATACAATCACAATCATACAATCACAATCATACAATCACAATCATACAATCACAATCATACAATCATAATCATATAATCACACTTATAAAATTGCAATCATACAATCGCAATCATACAATCATAATCATGCCATCACAATCATACAGGCACAATCATGCAATCACTATCATACAATCACAATCATACAATCACAATCATACAATCACAATCATACAATCACAATCATACAATCACAATCATACAATCACAATCATACTATGACAATCATACAATCAAAATCATACAATCACAATCATACAATCACAATCATACTATCACAATCATTCAATCACGATAATACAATCACAATCGTACAATCGCTATCGAACAATCACAACCATACGATCACAATCATACAATCACAACCATACAATCACAATCATGCACTCGCAATCATACAATCACAATCATACTATCACAATCACACAATCACAATCATACAATCACAATCATACAATCACAATCATACAATCACAATCATACAATCACAATCATACAATCACAATCATACAATCACAATAATAGAACCATAATTATACAACCACAATCAAACGATCACAATCGTACAATCACAATCATACAATCACAATCATACAATCACAATCATACAATCACAATCATACAATCACAATCATACAATCACAATCATACAATCACAATCATACAATCACAATCATACAATCACAATCATACAATCACAATACTACAGGCGCCATTATACAATCACAATCATACAATGACAATCATATAATCACAATCATACAATCACAATGATACAATCACAATCATACAATCACAATCATACAAACACAATCATACAATCATAATCATGCAATCACAATCGTACAATCGCAGTCGAACAATGACAAGCATACGATCACAATCATACACTCACAATCATATAATCACAATCATACACTCGCAATCTTACAATCACAATCATACAATCACTATCATACAATCACAATCATACAATCACAATCATACAATCACAATCATACAATCGCAATCAAACAATCACAATCAGACGATCGCAATCATACGATCACAATCATAAACTCACAATCATTCAATCACAATCATACAATCACAATCATACAATCACAATCATACAATCACAATCATACAATCACAATCATACAATCAAAATCATACAATCGCAATCATACGATCACAATCATACGATGACAATCATACAATTACTACTATACAATCACAATCATACAAATACAATCATACAATCACAATCATACTATAACAATCATACAATCAAAATCATACAATCACAATCATACAATCGCAATCATACACTCACAATCATTCAATCACAATCATACAATCACAATACTACAGTCGCCATTATCCAATCACAATCATACAATCACAATCATACAATCACAATCATACAATCACAATACTACAGTCACCATTATACAATCACAATCATACAATCACAATCATATAATCACAATCATACAATCACAATGATACAATCACCATCATACAATCACAATCATACAATCACAATAATACAATCACAATCATACAATCACAATCATACAATCACAATCATACAATCACAATCATACAATCACAATCATACAATCACAATCATACAATCACAATCATACTATGACAATCATACAATCAAAATCATACAATTACAATCATACAATCACAATCATACTATCGCAATCATTCAATCACGATAATGCAATCACAATCGTACAATCGCAATCGAACAATCACAACCATACGATCACAATCATACAATCACAATCATACAATCACAATCATACAATCACAATCATACAATCACAATCATACAATCACAATCATACAATCACAATAATAGAACCATAATTATACAACCACAATCAAACGATCACAATCGTACAATCACAATCATACAATCACAATCATACAATCACAATCATACAATCACAATCATACAATCACAATCATACAATCACAATCATACAATCACAATCATACAATCACAATCATACAATCACAATCATACAATCACAATACTACAGGCGCCATTATACAATCACAATCATACAATGACAATCATATAATCACAATCATACAATCACAATGATACAATCACAATCATACAATCACAATCATACAAACACAATCATACAATCATAATCATGCAATCACAATCGTACAATCGCAGTCGAACAATGACAAGCATACGATCACAATCATACACTCACAATCATATAATCACAATCATACACTCGCAATCTTACAATCACAATCATACAATCACTATCATACAATCACAATCATACAATCACAATCATACAATCACAATCATACAATCGCAATCAAACAATCACAATCAGACGATCGCAATCATACGATCACAATCATAAACTCACAATCATTCAATCACAATCATACAATCACAATCATACAATCACAATCATACAATCACAATCATACAATCACAATCATACAATCAAAATCATACAATCGCAATCATACGATCACAATCATACGATGACAATCATACAATTACTACTATACAATCACAATCATACAAATACAATCATACAATCACAATCATACTATAACAATCATACAATCAAAATCATACAATCACAATCATACAATCGCAATCATACACTCACAATCATTCAATCACAATCATACAATCACAATACTACAGTCGCCATTATCCAATCACAATCATACAATCACAATCATACAATCACAATCATACAATCACAATCATACAATCACAATCATACAATCACAATACTACAGTCACCATTATACAATCACAATCATACAATCACAATCATATAATCACAATCATACAATCACAATGATACAATCACCATCATACAATCACAATCATACAATCACAATAATACAATCACAATCATACAATCACAATCATACAATCACAATCATACAATCACAATCATACAATCACAATCATACAATCACAATCATACAATCACAATCATACTATGACAATCATACAATCAAAATCATACAATTACAATCATACAATCACAATCATACTATCGCAATCATTCAATCACGATAATGCAATCACAATCGTACAATCGCAATCGAACAATCACAACCATACGATCACAATCATACAATCACAATCATACAATCACAATCATACAATCACAATCATACAATCACAATCATACAATCACAATCATACAATCACAATCATAAAATCACAATCATACAATCACAATCATACAATCACAATCATACAATCACAATCATACAATCACAATCATACAATCACAATCATACAATCACAATCATACAATCACAATCATACAATCTCAATCATACAATCAGAATACTACAGTCGCCATTATACAATCACAATCATACAATGACAATCATATAATCACAATCATACAATCGCAATCATACAGTCACAATCATACAATCACAATCATACAATCACAATCATACAATCACAGTCATACAATCACAATCATACAATCACAATCATACAATCACAATCATACAATCACAATCATACAATCACAATCATACACTCGCAATCTTACAATCACAATCATACAATCACAATCATACAATCATAATCATACAATCACAATCATACAATCACTATCATACAATCACAATCATACAATCACAATCATACAATCACAATCATACAATCACAATCATACAATCACAATCATACAATCACAATCATACAATCACAATCATACAATCACAATCATACAATCGCAATCATACAATCGCAATCATACAATCACAATCATACAATCAAAATCATACAATCGCAATCATACGATCACAATCATACGATCACAATCATACAATCACAATCATACTATAACAATCATACAATCAATATCATACAATCACAATCATACAATCACAATCATACTATCACAATCATTCAATCACGATAATACAATCACAATCGTACAATCGCAATCATACAATCACAATCATACAATCACAATCATACAATCGCAATCAAACAATCACAATCAGACGATCGCAATCATACGATCACAATCATAAACTCAGAATAATTCAATCACAATCATACAATCACAATCATACAATCACAATCATACAATCACAATCATACAATCAAAATCATACAATCGCAATCATACGATCACAATCATACGATGACAATCATACAATTACTACTATACAATCACAATCATACAAATACAATCATACAATCACAATCATACTATAACAATCATACAATCAAAATCATACAATCACAATCATACAATCACAATCATACAATCACAATCATACAATCACAATCATACAATCACAATCATACAATCACAATCATATAATCACAATCATACAATCACAATGATACAATCACAATCATACGATCGCAATCATACAATCACAATCATACAATCACAATCATACAATCACAATACTACAGTCACCATTATACAATCACAATCATACAATCACAATCATATAATCACAATCATACAATCACAATGATACAATCACCATCATACAATCACAATCATACAATCACAATGATACAGTAACAATCATACGATGACAATCATACAATTACTACTATACAATCACAATCATACGATCGCAATCATACAATCACAACCATACACTCACAATCATTCAATCACAATCATACAATCACAATCATACAATCACAATCATACAATCACAATCATACAATCACAATCATACAATCACAATCATACAATCACAATCATACAATCACAATCATACAATCACAATCATACAATCACAATCGTACAATCACAATCATACAATCGAAATCATACAATCACAATCGTACAATCGCAGTCGAACAATGACAACCATACGATCACAATCATACAATCACAATCATATAATCACAATCATACACTCGCAATCTTATAATCACAATCATACAATCACAATCATACAATCATACAATCACAATCATACAATCACAATCATACAATCGCAATCATACAATCACAATCATACAATTACAATCATACAATCACTATCATACAACCACAACCATACGATCACAATCATACAATCACAATCATACAATCACAATCATACAATCGCAATCATACAATCGCAATCAAACAATCACAATCAGACGAACGCAATCATACGATCACAATAATACACTCACAATCATTCAATCACAATCATACGATCACAATCACACAATCACAATCATACAATCGCAATCATACAATCACAATCATACAATCGCAATCATACGATCACAATCATACGATCACAATCATACAATCACAATCATACAATCACAATCATACAATCACAATCATGCAATCACAATCATACAATCACATTCATACAATCACAATCATACGATCACAATCATACGATGACAATCATACAATTACTACTATACAATCATAATCATACAAAAACAATCATACAATCACAATCATACAATCACAATCATACAATCACAATAATACAATCACAATCATACAATCACAATCATACAATCACAATCATACAATCACAATCATACAATCACAATCATACAATCAAAATCATACAATCACAATCATACAATCACAATCATACTATCACAATCATTCAATCACGATAATACAATCACAATCGTTCAATCGCTATCGAACAATCACAACCATACGATCACAATCATACAATCACAATCATACAATCACAATCATGCACTCGCAATCATACAATCACAATCATACTATCACAATCACACAATCACAATCATATAATCACAATCATACAATCACAATCATACAATCACAATCATACAAAAACAATCATACAATCACAATCATACAATCACAATCATACAATCACAATCATACAATCACAATCATACAATCACAATCATACAATCACAATCATACAATCACAATCATACAATCACAATCATACAATCACAATCATACAATCACAATCATACAATCACAATCATACAATCAAAATCATACAATCGCAATCATACGATCACAATCATACGACGACAATCATACAATTACTACTATACAATCACAATCATACAAATACAATCATACAATCACAATCATACTATAACAATCATACAATCAAAATCATACAATCACAATCATACAATCACAATCATACAATCACAATCATACAATCACAACCATACGATCACAATCATACAATCACAATCATACAATCACAATCATACAATCACAATCATACAATCACAATCATACAATCACAATCATACAATCAAAATCATACAATCGCAATCATACGATCACAATCATACGACGACAATCATACAATTACTACTATACAATCACAATCATACAAATACAATCATACAATCACAATCATACTATAACAATCATACAATCAAAATCATACAATCACAATCATACAATCACAATCATACAATCACAATCATACAATCGCAATCATACGATCACAATCATACGATCACAATACTACAGTCACCATTATACAATCACAATCATACAATCACAATCATATAATCACAATCATACAATCACAATCATACAATCACAATCATACAATCACAATCATACAATCACAATCATACAATCAAAATCATACAATCGCAATCATACGATCACAATCATACGACGACAATCATACAATTACTACTATACAATCACAATCATACAAATACAATCATACAATCACAATCATACTATAACAATCATACAATCAAAATCATACAATCACAATCATACAATCACAATCATACAATCACAATCATACAATCACAATCATACAATCACAATCATACAAGCACAATCATACAATCACTATGATACAATCACAATCATACAATCACAATCATGCAATCGCAATCAAACAATCACAATCAGACGAACGCAATCATACGATCACAATAATACACTCACAATCATTCAATCACAATCATACGATCACAATCACACAATCACAATCATACAATCGCAATCATACAATCACAATCATACAATCGCAATCATACGATCACAATCATACGATCACAATCATACAATCACAATCATACAATCACAATCATACAATCACAATCATGCAATCACAATCATACAATCACATTCATACAATCACAATCATACGATCACAATCATACGATGACAATCATACAATTACTACTATACAATCATAATCATACAAAAACAATCATACAATCACAATCATACAATCACAATCATACTATAACAATCATACAATCAAAATCATACAATCACAATCATACAATCACAATCATACAATCACAATCATACAATCACAATCATACAATCACAATCATACAAGCACAATCATACAATCACTATGATACAATCACAATCATACAATCACAATCATGCAATCGCAATCAAACAATCACAATCAGACGAACGCAATCATACGATCACAATAATACACTCACAATCATTCAATCACAATCATACGATCACAATCACACAATCACAATCATACAATCGCAATCATACAATCACAATCATACAATCGCAATCATACGATCACAATCATACGATCACAATCATACAATCACAATCATACAATCACAATCATACAATCACAATCATGCAATCACAATCATACAATCACATTCATACAATCACAATCATACGATCACAATCATACGATGACAATCATACAATTACTACTATACAATCATAATCATACAAAAACAATCATACAATCACAATCATACAATCACAATAATACAATCACAATCATACAATCACAATCATACAATCACAATGATACAATCACCATCATACAATCACAATCATACAATCACAATCATACAGTAACAATCATACGATGACAATCATACAATTACTACTATACAATCACAATCATACGATCGCAATCATACAATCACAATCATACAATCACAATCATACAATCACAATCATACAATCACAATCATACAATCACAATCATACAATCACAATCATACAATCAAAATCATACAATCGCAATCATACGATCACAATCATACGATCACAATCATACAATCACAATCATACAATCACAATCATACAATCACAATCATACAATCGCAATCAAACAATCACAATCAGACGATCGCAATCATACGATCACAATCATAAACTCACAATCATTCAATCACAATCATACAATCACAATCATACAATCACAATCATACAATCACAATCATACAATCACAATCATACAATCAAAATCATACAATCGCAATCATACGATCACAATCATACGATGACAATCATACAATTACTACTATACAATCACAATCATACAAATACAATCATACAATCACAATCATACTATAACAATCATACAATCAAAATCATACAATCACAATCATACAATCGCAATCATACACTCACAATCATTCAATCACAATCATACAATCACAATACTACAGTCGCCATTATCCAATCACAATCATACAATCACAATCATACAATCACAATCATACAATCACAATCATACAATCACAATCATACAATCACAATACTACAGTCACCATTATACAATCACAATCATACAATCACAATCATATAATCACAATCATACAATCACAATGATACAATCACCATCATACAATCACAATCATACAATCACAATAATACAATCACAATCATACAATCACAATCATACAATCACAATCATACAATCACAATCATACAATCACAATCATACAATCACAATCATACAATCACAATCATACTATGACAATCATACAATCAAAATCATACAATTACAATCATACAATCACAATCATACTATCGCAATCATTCAATCACGATAATGCAATCACAATCGTACAATCGCAATCGAACAATCACAACCATACGATCACAATCATACAATCACAATCATACAATCACAATCATACAATCACAATCATACAATCACAATCATACAATCACAATCATACAATCACAATCATAAAATCACAATCATACAATCACAATCATACAATCACAATCATACAATCACAATCATACAATCACAATCATACAATCACAATCATACAATCACAATCATACAATCACAATCATACAATCTCAATCATACAATCAGAATACTACAGTCGCCATTATACAATCACAATCATACAATGACAATCATATAATCACAATCATACAATCGCAATCATACAGTCACAATCATACAATCACAATCATACAATCACAATCATACAATCACAGTCATACAATCACAATCATACAATCACAATCATACAATCACAATCATACAATCACAATCATACAATCACAATCATACACTCGCAATCTTACAATCACAATCATACAATCACAATCATACAATCATAATCATACAATCACAATCATACAATCACTATCATACAATCACAATCATACAATGACAATCATACAATCACAATCATACAATCACAATCATACAATCACAATCATACAATCACAATCATACAATCACAATCATACAATCACAATCATACAATCGCAATCATACAATCGCAATCATACAATCACAATCATACAATCAAAATCATACAATCGCAATCATACGATCACAATCATACGATCACAATCATACAATCACAATCATACTATAACAATCATACAATCAATATCATACAATCACAATCATACAATCACAATCATACTATCACAATCATTCAATCACGATAATACAATCACAATCGTACAATCGCAATCATACAATCACAATCATACAATCACAATCATACAATCGCAATCAAACAATCACAATCAGACGATCGCAATCATACGATCACAATCATAAACTCAGAATAATTCAATCACAATCATACAATCACAATCATACAATCACAATCATACAATCACAATCATACAATCAAAATCATACAATCGCAATCATACGATCACAATCATACGATGACAATCATACAATTACTACTATACAATCACAATCATACAAATACAATCATACAATCACAATCATACTATAACAATCATACAATCAAAATCATACAATCACAATCATACAATCACAATCATACAATCACAATCATACAATCACAATCATACAATCACAATCATACAATCACAATCATATAATCACAATCATACAATCACAATGATACAATCACAATCATACGATCGCAATCATACAATCACAATCATACAATCACAATCATACAATCACAATACTACAGTCACCATTATACAATCACAATCATACAATCACAATCATATAATCACAATCATACAATCACAATGATACAATCACCATCATACAATCACAATCATACAATCACAATGATACAGTAACAATCATACGATGACAATCATACAATTACTACTATACAATCACAATCATACGATCGCAATCATACAATCACAACCATACACTCACAATCATTCAATCACAATCATACAATCACAATCATACAATCACAATCATACAATCACAATCATACAATCACAATCATACAATCACAATCATACAATCACAATCATACAATCACAATCATACAATCACAATCATACAATCACAATCGTACAATCACAATCATACAATCGAAATCATACAATCACAATCGTACAATCGCAGTCGAACAATGACAACCATACGATCACAATCATACAATCACAATCATATAATCACAATCATACACTCGCAATCTTATAATCACAATCATACAATCACAATCATACAATCATACAATCACAATCATACAATCACAATCATACAATCGCAATCATACAATCACAATCATACAATTACAATCATACAATCACTATCATACAACCACAACCATACGATCACAATCATACAATCACAATCATACAATCACAATCATACAATCGCAATCATACAATCGCAATCAAACAATCACAATCAGACGAACGCAATCATACGATCACAATAATACACTCACAATCATTCAATCACAATCATACGATCACAATCACACAATCACAATCATACAATCGCAATCATACAATCACAATCATACAATCGCAATCATACGATCACAATCATACGATCACAATACTACAGTCACCATTATACAATCACAATCATACAATCACAATCATATAATCACAATCATACAATCACAATGATACAATCACCATCATACAATCACAATCATACAGTAACAATCATACGATGACAATCATACAATTACTACTATACAATCACAATCATACGATCGCAATCATACAATCACAACCATACACTCACAGTCATTCAATCACAATCATACAATCACAATCATACAATCACAATCATACAATCACAATCATACAATCAAAATATTTACAATCGCAATCATACGATCACAATCATACGACGACAATCATACAATTACTACTATACAATCACAATCATACAAATACAATCATACAATCACAATCATACTATAACAATCATACAATCAAAATCATACAATCACTATCATACAATCACAATCATACAATCACAATCATACAATCACAACCATACGATCACAATCATACAATCACAATCATACAATCACAATCATACAATCGCAATCATACAATCACAATAATACAATCACAATCATACAATCACAATCATACAATCACAATCATACAAGCACAATCATACAATCACTATGATACAATCACAATCATACAATCACAATCATACAATCGCAATCAAACAATCACAATCAGACGGACGCAATCATACGATCACAATAATACACTCACAATCATTCAATCACAATCATACGATCACAATCACACAATCACAATCATACAATCGCAATCATACAATCACAATCATACAATCGCAATCATACGATCACAATCATACGATCACAATCATACAATCACAATCATACAATCACAATCATACAATCACAATCATGCAATCACAATCATACAATCACATTCATACAATCACAATCATACGATCACAATCATACGATGACAATCATACAATTACTACTATACAATCATAATCATACAAAAACAATCATACAATCACAATCATACAATCACAATCATACAATCACAATAATACAATCACAATCATACAATCACAATCATACAATCACAATCATACAATCACAATCATACAATCACAATCATACAATCAAAATCATACAATCACAATCATACAATCACAATCATACTATCACAATCATTCAATCACGATAATACAATCACAATCGTTCAATCGCTATCGAACAATCACAACCATACGATCACAATCATACAATCACAATCATACAATCACAATCATGCACTCGCAATCATACAATCACAATCATACTATCACAATCACACAATCACAATCATATAATCACAATCATACAATCACAATCATACAATCACAATCATACAAAAACAATCATACAATCACAATCATACAATCACAATCATACAATCACAATCATACAATCACAATCATACAATCACAATCATACAATCACAATCATACAAGCACAATCATACAATCACTATGATACAATCACAATCATACAATCACAATCATGCAATCGCAATCAAACAATCACAATCAGACGAACGCAATCATACGATCACAATAATACACTCACAATCATTCAATCACAATCATACGATCACAATCACACAATCACAATCATACAATCGCAATCATACAATCACAATCATACAATCGCAATCATACGATCACAATCATACGATCACAATCATACAATCACAATCATACAATCACAATCATACAATCACAATCATGCAATCACAATCATACAATCACATTCATACAATCACAATCATACGATCACAATCATACGATGACAATCATACAATTACTACTATACAATCATAATCATACAAAAACAATCATACAATCACAATCATACAATCACAATCATACTATAACAATCATACAATCAAAATCATACAATCACAATCATACAATCACAATCATACAATCACAATCATACAATCACAATCATACAATCACAATCATACAAGCACAATCATACAATCACTATGATACAATCACAATCATACAATCACAATCATGCAATCGCAATCAAACAATCACAATCAGACGAACGCAATCATACGATCACAATAATACACTCACAATCATTCAATCACAATCATACGATCACAATCACACAATCACAATCATACAATCGCAATCATACAATCACAATCATACAATCGCAATCATACGATCACAATCATACGATCACAATCATACAATCACAATCATACAATCACAATCATACAATCACAATCATGCAATCACAATCATACAATCACATTCATACAATCACAATCATACGATCACAATCATACGATGACAATCATACAATTACTACTATACAATCATAATCATACAAAAACAATCATACAATCACAATCATACAATCACAATAATACAATCACAATCATACAATCACAATCATACAATCACAATGATACAATCACCATCATACAATCACAATCATACAATCACAATCATACAGTAACAATCATACGATGACAATCATACAATTACTACTATACAATCACAATCATACGATCGCAATCATACAATCACAATCATACAATCACAATCATACAATCACAATCATACAATCACAATCATACAATCACAATCATACAATCACAATCATACAATCAAAATCATACAATCGCAATCATACGATCACAATCATACGACGACAATCATACAATTACTACTATACAATCACAATCATACAAATACAATCATACAATCACAATCATACTATAACAATCATACAATCAAAATCATACAATCACAATCATACAATCACAATCATACAATCACAATCATACAATCACAACCATACGATCGCAATCATACAATCACAATCATACATTCACAATCATACACTCGCAATCATACAATCACAATAATACAATCACAATCATACAATCACAATCATACAATCACAATCATACAATCACAATCATACAATCACTATGATACAATCACAATCATACAATCACAATCATACAATCGCAATCAAACAATCACAATCAGACGAACGCAATCATACGATCACAATAATACACTCACAATCATTCAATCACAATCATACGATCACAATCACACAATCACAATCATACAATCGCAATCATACAATCACAATCATACAATCGCAATCATACGATCACAATCATACGATCACAATCATACAATCACAATCATACAATCACAATCATACAATCACAATCATGCAATCACAATCATACAATCACATTCATACAATCACAATCATACGATCACAATCATACGATGACAATCATACAATTACTACTATACAATCATAATCATACAAAAACAATCATACAATCACAATCATACAATCACAATCATACAATCACAATCATACTATCACAATCACACAATCACAATCATATAATCACAATCATACAATCACAATCATACAATCACAATCATACAATCACAATCATACAAAAACAATCATACAATCACAATCATACAATCACAATCATACAATCACAATCATACAATCACAATCATACAATCACAATCATACAATCACAATCATACAATCACAATCATACAATCACAATCATACAATCACAATCATACAATCACAATCATACAATCACAATCATACAATCACAATCATACAATCACAATCATACAATCACAATCATACAATCAAAATCATACAATCGCAATCATACGATCACAATCATACGACGACAATCATACAATTACTACTATACAATCACAATCATACAAATACAATCATACAATCACAATCATACTATAACAATCATACAATCAAAATCATACAATCACAATCATACAATCACAATCATACAATCACAATCATACAATCACAACCATACGATCACAATCATACAATCACAATCATACAATCACAATCATACACTCGCAATCATACAATCACAATAATACAATCACAATCATACAATCACAATCATACAATCACAATCATACAATCACAATCATACAATCACTATGATACAATCACAATCATACAATCACAATCATACAATCGCAATCAAACAATCACAATCAGACGAACGCAATCATACGATCACAATAATACACTCACAATCATTCAATCACAATCATACGATCACAATCACACAATCACAATCATACAATCGCAATCATACAATCACAATCATACAATCGCAATCATACGATCACAATCATACGATCACAATCATACAATCACAATCATACAATCACAATCATACAATCACAATCATGCAATCACAATCATACAATCACATTCATACAATCACAATCATACGATCACAATCATACGATGACAATCATACAATTACTACTATACAATCATAATCATACAAAAACAATCATACAATCACAATCATACAATCACAATCATACAATCACAATAATACAATCACAATCATACAATCACAATCATACAATCACAATCATACAATCACAATCATACAATCACAATCATACAATCACAATCATACAATCAAAATCATACAATCACAATCATACAATCACAATCATACTATCACAATCATTCAATCACGATAATACAATCACAATCGTTCAATCGCTATCGAACAATCACAACCATACGATCACAATCATACAATCACAATCATACAATCACAATCATGCACTCGCAATCATACAATCACAATCATACTATCACAATCACACAATCACAATCATATAATCACAATCATACAATCACAATCATACAATCACAATCATACAATCACAATAATAGAACCATAATTATACAACCACAATCAAACGATCACAATCATACAATCACAATCATACAATCACAATCATACAAACACAATCATACAATCATAATCATGCAGTAACAATTATACAATCAAAATCATACAACCGCAATCATACGATCACAATGATACGATCACAATCATACAATCACAATCAAAGAATCACAATCACACAATCACAATCATAGAATCACAATCATACAAAAACAATCATACAATCACAATCATACAATCGCAATCATACAATTACAATCACCCAAATACAATCATACAATCACAATCATACAATCACAATAATACAATCGCAATCAAACAATCACAATCATACGATCGCAATCATACAACCACAATCATACACTCACAATCATTCAGTCACAGTCATACAATCACAATTATACAAAAACAATCATACAATCACAATCATACAATCACAATCATACAATCACAATCATACAATCACAATCATACAATCACAATCATACAATCACAATCATACAATCACAATCATACAATCGCAATCAAACAATCACAATCATACGATCGCAATCATACAATCACAATCATACACTCACAATCATTCAATCACAATCATACAATCACAATCATACAAAAACAATCATACAATCACAATCATGCAATCACAATCGTACAATCACAATCAAACAATTACAATCATACAATCACAATCATACAATCGCAATGATACAATCACAATCATACAATCACAATCATACAATCACAATAATACAATCACAATCATACAATCACAATCATACAATCACAATCATACAATCACAATACTACAGTCGCCATTATCCAATCACAATCATACAATCACAATCATACAATCACAATCATACAATCACAATCATACAATCACAATCATACAATCACAATCATACAATCACAATCATACAATCACAATACTACAGTCACCATTATACAATCACAATCATACAATCACAATCATATAATCACAATCATACAATCACAATGATACAATCACCATCATACAATCACAATCATACAGTAACAATCATACGATGACAATCATACAATTACTACTATACAATCACAATCATACAAAAACAATCATACTATCACAATCATACAAACACAATCATACAATCACAATCATACAATCACTACCATACAATCACAATCATACAATCACAATCATACAATCACAATCATACAATCACAATCATGCACTCGCAATCATACAATCACAATCATACTATCACAATCACACAATCACAATCATATAATCACAATCATACAATCACAATCATAGAACCATAATTATAAAACCACAATCAAACGATCACAATCATACAATCACAATCATACAATCACAATCATACAATCACAATCATACAATCACAATACTACAGTCGCCATTATACAATCACAATCATACAATGACAATCATATAGTCACAATCATACAATCACAATGATACAATCACAATCATACAATCACAATCATACAAACACAATCATACAATCATAATCATACAATCACAATCATACAAAAACAATCATACAATCACAATCATGCAATCACAATCATACAATCACAATCATACAATCACAATCATACAATTACAATCATACAATCACAATCATACAATCGCAATCATACAATCACAATCATACAATCACAATCATACAATCACAATACTACAGTCGCCATTATCCAATCACAATCATACAATCACAATCATACAATCACAATCATACAATCACAATCATACAATCACAATCATACAATCACAATCATACAATCACAATCATACAATCACAATCATACAATCACAATCATACAATCACAATCATACAATCACAATACTACAGTCACCATTATACCATCACAATCATACTATCACAATCATACAATCACAATCATACAATCGCAATCAAACAATCACAATCATACGATCGCAATCATACAATCACAATCATACACTCACAATCATTCAATCACAATCATACAAGCACAATCATACAATCACAATCATACAATCACAATCATACAATCACAATCATACAATCACAATCATACAATCACAATCATACAATCACAATCATACAATCACAATCATACAATCACAATCATACAATCACAATCATACAATCACTATCATACAATCACAATCATACAATCACAATCATACAATCATAATCATATAATCACACTTATAAAATTGCAATCATACAATCGCAATCATACAATCATAATCATACCATCACAATCATACAGGCACAATCATACAATCACTATCATACAATCACAATCATACAATCACAATCATACAATCACAATCATACAATCACAATCATACAATCACAATCATACTATGACAATCATACAATCAAAATCATACAATCACAATCATACAATCACAATCATACTATCACAATCATTCAATCACGATAATACAATCACAATCGTACAATCGCTATCGAACAATCACAACCATACGATCACAATCATACAATCACAACCATACAATCACAATCATGCACTCGCAATCATACAATCACAATCATACTATCACAATCACACAATCACAATCATACAATCACAATCATACAATCACAATCATACAATCACAATCATACAATCACAATCATACAATCACAATAATAGAACCATAATTATACAACCACAATCAAACGATCACAATCGTACAATCACAATCATACAATCACAATCATACAATCACAATCATACAATCACAATCATACAATCACAATCATACAATCACAATCATACAATCACAATCATACAATCACAATCATACAATCACAATCATACAATCACAATCATACAATCACAATACTACAGGCGCCATTATACAATCACAATCATACAATGACAATCATATAATCACAATCATACAATCACAATGATACAATCACAATCATACAATCACAATCATACAAACACAATCATACAATCATAATCATGCAATCACAATCGTACAATCGCAGTCGAACAATGACAACCATACGATCACAATCATACAATCACAATCATATAATCACAATCATACACTCGCAATCTTACAATCACAATCATACAATCACTATCATACAATCACAATCATACAATCACAATCATACAATCACAATCATACAATCGCAATCAAACAATCACAATCAGACGATCGCAATCATACGATCACAATCATAAACTCACAATCATTCAATCACAATCATACAATCACAATCATACAATCACAATCATACAATCACAATCATACAATCACAATCATACAATCAAAATCATACAATCGCAATCATACGATCACAATCATACGATGACAATCATACAATTACTACTATACAATCACAATCATACAAATACAATCATACAATCACAATCATACTATAACAATCATACAATCAAAATCATACAATCACAATCATACAATCACAATCATACACTCACAATCATTCAATCACAATCATACAATCACAATACTACAGTCGCCATTATCCAATCACAATCATACAATCACAATCATACAATCACAATCATACAATCACAATCATACAATCACAATACTACAGTCACCATTATACAATCACAATCATACAATCACAATCATATAATCACAATCATACAATCACAATGATACAATCACCATCATACAATCACAATCATACAATCACAATCATACAATCACTATCATACAATCACAATCATACAATCACAATCATACAATCGCAATCAAACAATCACCATCAGACGATCGCAATCATACGATCACAATCATAAACTCACAATCATTCAATCACAATCATACAATCACAATCATACAATCACAATCATACAATCACAATCATACAATCACAATCATACAATCACAATCATACAATCAAAATCATACAATCGCAATCATACGATCACAATCATACAATCACAATCATACAAAAACAATCATACAATCACAATCATACAATCACAATCGTACAATCGCAGTCGTACCATGACAGCCATACGATCACAATCATACAATCACAATCATACAATCACAATCATACACTCGCAATCTTACAATCACAATAATACAATCACAATCATACAATCACAATCATACAATCACAATCATACAATCACTATGATACAATCACAATCATACAATCACAATCATACAATCGCAATCAAACAATCACAATCAGACGATCGCAATCATACGATCACAATAATACACTCACAATAATTCAATCTCAATCATGCGATCACAATCACACAATCACAATCATACAATCGCAATCATACAATCACAATCATACAATCAAAATCATACAATCGCAATCATACGATCACAATCATACGATCACAATCATACAATCACAATCATACAATCACAATCATACAATCACAATCATACGATCACAATCATACAGTAACAATCATACGATGACAATCATACAATTACTACTACACAATCACAATCATACAAAAACAATCATACTATCACAATCATACAAACACAATCATACAATCACAATCATACAATCACTACCATACAATCACAATCATACAATCACAATCATACAATCACAATCATACAATCACAATCATGCACTCGCAATCATACAATCACAATCATACTATCACAATCACACAATCACAATCATACAATCACAATCATACAATCACAATACTACAGTCGCCATTATACAATCACAATCATACAATGACAATCATATAGTCACAATCATACAATCACAATGATACAATCACAATCATACAATCACAATCATACAATCACAATCATACAATCACAATCATACAATCACAATCATACAATCACAATCATACAATCACAATACTACAGTCGCCATTATACAATCACAATCATACAATGACAATCATATAGTCACAATCATACAATCACAATGATACAATCACAATCATACAATCACAATCATACAAACACAATCATACAATCATAATCATACAATCACAATCATAAAAAAACAATCATACAATCACAATCATGCAATCACAATCATACAATCACAATCATACAATCACAATCATACAATCACAATGATACAATCACCATCATACAATCACAATCATACAGTAACAATCACACGATGACAATCATACAATGACTACTATACAATCACAATCATACAAAAACAACCATACTATCACAATCATACAAACACAATCATACAATCACAATCATACAATCACTACCATACCATCACAATCATACTATCACAATCATACAATCACAATCATACAATCGCAATCAAACAATCACAATCATACGATCGCAATCATACAATCACAATCATACACTCACAATCATTCAATCACAATCATACAAGCACAATCATACAATCACAATCATACAATCACAATCATACAATCACAATCATACAATCACAATCATACAATCACAATCATACAATCACAATCATACAATCACAATCATACAATCACAATCATACAATCACAATCATACAATCACAATCATACAATCACAATCATACAATCACAATCATACAATCACAATCATACAATCACAATCATACAATCACAATCATACAATCACAATCATACAATCATAATCATATAATCACACTTATAAAATTGCAATCATACAATCGCAATCATACAATCATAATCATACCATCGCAATCATACAGGCACAATCATACAATCACCATCATACAATCACAATCATACAATCACAATCATACAATCACAATCATACAATCACAATCATACAATCACAATCATACTATGACAATCATACAATCAAAATCATACAATCACAATCATACAATCACAATCATACTATCACAATCATTCAATCACGATAATACAATCACAATCGTACAATCGCTATCGAACAATCACAACCATACGATCACAATCATACAATCACAACCGTACAATCACAATCATGCACTCGCAATCATACAATCACAATCATACAATCACAATCATACAATCACTATGATACAATCACAATCATACAATCACAATCATACTATCACAATCATACAATCACAATCATACAATCACAATCATACAATCACAATAATAGAACCATAATTATACAACCACAATCAAACGATCACAATCACACAATCACAATCATACAATCACAATCATACAATCACAATCATAGAACCATAATTATAAAACCACAATCAAACGATCACAGTCATACGATCACAATCATACAATCACAATCATACAATCACAATCATACAATCACAATCATACAATCACAATCATACAATCACAATCATACAATCACAATCATACGATGACAATCATACAATTACTACTATACAATCATAATCATACAAAAACAGTCATACAATCACAATCATACAATCACAATCATACAATCACAATAATACAATCAAAATCATACAATCACAATCATACAATCACAATCATACAATCACAATCATACAATCACAATCATACAATCACAATACTACAGTCGCCATTATCCAATCACAATCATACAATCACAATCATACAATCACAATCATACAATCACAATCATACAATCACAATCATACAATCACAATCATACAATCACAATACTACAGTCACCATTATACAATCACAATCATACAATCACAATCATATAATCACAATCATACAATCACAATGATACAATCACCATCATACAATCACAATCATACAGTAACAATCATACGATGACAATCATACAATTACTACTATACAATCACAATCATACAAAAACAATCATACTATCACAATCATACAAACACAATCATACAATCACAATCATACAATCACTACCATACAATCACAATCATACAATCACAATCATACAATCACAATCATACAATCACAATCATGCACTCGCAATCATACAATCACAATCATACTATCACAATCACACAATCACAATCATATAATCACAATCATACAATCACAATCATAGAACCATAATTATAAAGCCACAATCAAACGATCACAATCATACAATCACAATCATACAATCACAATCATACAATCACAATCATACAATCACAATCATACAATCACAATCATACAATCACAATCATACAATCACAATACTACAGTCGCCATTATACAATCACAATCGTACAATGACAATCATATAGTCACAATCATACAATCACAATGATACAATCACAATCATACAATCGCAATCAAACAATCACAATCATACGATCGCAATCATACAATCACAATCATACACTCACAATCATTCAATCACAATCATACAAGCACAATCATACAATCACAATCATACAATCACAATCATACAATCACAATCATACAATCACAATCATACAATCACAATCATACAATCACAATCATACAATCACAATCATACAATCACAATCATACAATCACAATCATACAATCACAATCATACAATCACAATCATACAATCACAATCATACAATCACAATCATACAATCACAATCATACAATCACAATCATACAATCACAATCATACAATCACAATCATACAATCACAATCATACAATCACAATCATACAATCACAATCATACAATCACAATCATACAATCACAATCATACAATCACAATCATACAATCACAATCATACAATCACAATCATACAATCACAATCATACAATCACAATCATACAATCACAATCATACAATCACAATCATACAAGCACAATCATACAATCACAATCATACAATCACAATCATACAATCACAATCATACAATCACAATCATACAATCACAATCATACAATTACTACTATACAATCACAATCATACAAAAACAATCATACTATCACAATCATACAAACACAATCATACAATCACAATCATACAATCACTACCATACAATCACAATCATACAATCACAATCATACAATCACAATCATACAATCACAATCATGCACTCGCAATCATACAATCACAATCATACTATCACAATCACACAATCACAATCATATAATCACAATCATACAATCACAATCATAGAACCATAATTATAAAACCACAATCAAACGATCACAATCATACAATCACAATCATACAATCACAATCATACAATCACAATCATACAATCACAATACTACAGTCGCCATTATACAATCACAATCATACAATGACAATCATATAGTCACAATCATACAATCACAATGATACAATCACAATCATACAATCGCAATCAAACAATCACAATCATACGATCGCAATCATACAATCACAATCATACACTCACAATCATTCAATCACAATCATACAAGCACAATCATACAATCACAATCATACAATGACAATCATACAATCACAATCATACAATCACAATCATACAATCACAATCATACAATCACAATCATACAATCACAATCTTACAATCACAATCATACAATCACAATCATACAATCACAATCATACAATCACAATCATACAATCACAATCATACAATCACAATCATACAATCACAATCATACAATCACAATCATACAATCACAATCATACAATCACAATCATACAATCACAATCATACAATCACAATCATACAATCACAATCATACAATCACAATCATACAATCACAATCATACAATCACAATCATACAATCACAATCATACAATCACAATCATACAATCACAATCATACAATCACAATCATACAATCACAATCATACAATCACAATCATACAATCACAATCATACAATCACAATACTACAGTCGCCATTATACAATCACAATCATACAATGACAATCATATAGTCACAATCATACAATCACAATGATACAATCACAATCATACAATCGCAATCAAACAATCACAATCATACGATCGCAATCATACAATCACAATCATACACTCACAATCATTCAATCACAATCATACAAGCACAATCATACAATCACAATCATACAATCACAATCATACGATCACAATCATACAATCACAATCATACAATCACAATCATACAATCACAATCATACAATCACAATCATACAATCACAATCATACAATCACAATCATACAATCACAATCATACAATCACAATCATACAATCACAATCATACAATCACAATCATACAATCACAATCATACAATCACAATCATACAATCACAATCATACAATCACAATCATACAATCACAATCATACAGTCACAAACATACAATCACAATCATACAATCACAATCATACAATCACAATCATACAATCACAATCATACAATCACAATCATACAATCACAATCATACAATCACAATCATACAATCACAATCATACAATCACAATCATACAATCACAATCATACAATCACAATCATACAATCACAATCATACAATCACAATCATACAATCACAATCATACAAGCACAATCATACAATCACAATCATACAATCACAATCATACAATCACAATCATACAATCACAATCATACAATCACAATCATACAATCACAATCATACAATCACAATCATACAATCACAATCATACAATCACAATCATACAATCACAATCATACAATCACAATCATACAATCACAATCATACAATCACAATCATACAATCACAATCATACAATCACAATCATACAATCACAATCATACAATCACAATCATACAATCACAATCATACAATCACAATCATACAATCATAATCATATAATCACACTTATAAAATTGCAATCATACAATCGCAATCATACAATCATAATCATACCATCACAATCATACAGGCACAATCATACAATCACTATCATACAATCACAATCATACAATCACAATCATACAATCACAATCATACAATCACAATCATACAATCACAATCATACAATCACAATCATACAATCACAATCATACAATCACAATCATACTATGACAATCATACAATCAAAATCATACAATCACAATCATACAATCACAATCATACTATCACAATCATTCAATCACGATAATACAATCACAATCGTACAATCGCTATCGAACAATCACAACCATACGATCACAATCATACAATCACAACCATACAATCACAATCATGCACTCGCAATCATACAATCACAATCATACTATCACAATCACACAATCACAATCATACAATCACAATCATACAATCACAATCATACAATCACAATCATACAATCACAGTCATACAATCACAATCATACAATCACAATAATAGAACCATAATTATACAACCACAATCAAACGATCACAATCGTACAATCACAATCATACAATCACAATCATACAATCACAATCATACAATCACAATCATACAATCACAATACTACAGGCGCCATTATACAATCACAATCATACAATGACAATCATATAATCACAATCATACAATCACAATGATACAATCACAATCATACAATCACAATCATACAAACACAATCATACAATCATAATCATGCAATAACAATCATACAATCAAAATCATACAAGCGCAATCATACGATCACAATCATACGATCACAATCATACAATCACAATCAAAGAATCACAATCATACAATCACAATCATACAATCACAATCATACAAAAACAATCATACAATCACAATCATACAATCGCAATCATACAATTACAATCACCCAAATACAATCATACAATCACAATCATACAATCACAATAATACAATCGCAATCAAACAATCACAATCATACGATCGCAATCATACAACCACAATCATACACTCACAATCATTCAATCACAATCATACAATCACAATCATACAAAAACAATCATACAATCACAATCATGCAATCACAATCATACAATCACAATCATACAATCACAATCATACAATCACAATCATACAATCACAATCATACAATCGCAATCAAACAATCACAATCATACGATCGCAATCATACAATCACAATCATACACTCACAATCATTCAATCACAATCATACAATCACAGTCATACAATCACAATCATACAATCACAATAATAGAACCATAATTATACAACCACAATCAAACGATCACAATCGTACAATCACAATCATACAATCACAATCATACAATCACAATCATACAATCACAATCATACAATCACAATCATACAATCACAATACTACAGGCGCCATTATACAATCACAATCATACAATGACAATCATATAATCACAATCATACAATCACAATGATACAATCACAATCATACAATCACAGTCATACAATCACAATCATACAATCACAATAATAGAACCATAATTATACAACCACAATCAAACGATCACAATCGTACAATCACAATCATACAATCACAATCATACAATCACAATCATACAATCACAATCATACAATCACAATCATACAATCACAATACTACAGGCGCCATTATACAATCACAATCATACAATGACAATCATATAATCACAATCATACAATCACAATGATACAATCACAATCATACAATCACAATCATACAATCATAATCATGCAATAACAATCATACAATCAAAATCATACAAGCGCAATCATACGATCACAATCATACGATCACAATCATACAATCACAATCAAAGAATCACAATCATACAATCACAATCATACAATCACAATCATACCATCACAATCATACAGGCACAGTCAAACAATCACTATCATACAATCACAATCATACAAATACAATCATACAATCACAATCATACAATCACAATCGTACAATCGCAGTCGAACAATGACAACCATACGATCACAATCATACAATCACAATCATATAATCACAATCATACACTCGCAATCTTACAATCACAATCATACAATCACTATCATACAATCACAATCATACAATCACAATCATACAATCACAATCAGACGATCGCAATCATACGATCACAATCATAAACTCACAATCATTCAATCACAATCATACAATCACAATCATACAATCACAATCATACAATCACAATCATACAATCACAATCATACGATCACAATCATACGATGACAATCATACGATCACAATCATACGATGACAATCATACAATTACTACTATACCATCACAATCATACAAATACAATCATACAATCACAATCATACTATAACAATCATACAATCAAAATCATACAATCACAATCATACAATCACAATCATACACTCACAATCATTCAATCACAATCATACAATCACAATACTACAGTCGCCATTATCCAATCACAATCATACAATCACAATCATACAATCACAATCATACAATCACAATCATACAATCACAATCATACAATCACAATACTACAGTCACCATTATACAATCACAATCATACAATCACAATCATATAATCACAATCATACAATCACAATGATACAATCACCATCATACAATCACAATCATACAATCACAATCATACAATCACAATCATACAATCACTACCATACAATCACAATCATACAATCACAATCATACAATCACAATCATACAATCGCAATCAAACAATCACCACCAGACGATCGCAATCATACGATCACAATCATAAACTCACAATCATTCAATCACAATCATACAATCACAATCATACAATCACAATCATACAATCACAATCATACAATCACAATCATACAATCAAAATCATACAATCGCAATCATACGATCACAATCATACAATCACAATCATACAAAAACAATCATACAATCACAATCATACAATCACAATCGTACAATCGCAGTCGAACCATGACAGCCATACGATCACAATCATACAATCACAATCATACACTCGCAATCTTACAATCACAATAATACAATCACAATCATACAATCACAATCATACAATCACTATGATACAATCACAATCATACAATCACAATCATACAATCGCAATCAAACAATCACAATCAGACGATCGCAATCATACGATCACAATAATACACTCACAATAATTCAATCTCAATCATGCGATCACAATCACACAATCACAATCATACAATCGCAATCATACAATCACAATCATACAATCAAAATCATACAATCGCAATCATACGATCACAATCATACGATCACAATCATACAATCACAATCATACAATCACAATCATACAATCACAATCATACGATCACAATCATACGATGACAATCATACAATTACTACTATACAATCATAATCATACAAAAACAATCATACAATCACAATCATACAATCACAATCATACAATCACAATAATACAATCACAATCATACAATCACAATCATACAATCACAATCATACAATCACAATCATACAATCACAATCATACTATGACAATCATACAATCAAAATCATACAATTACAATCATACAATCACAATCATACTATCGCAATCATTCAATCACGATAATACAATCACAATCGTACAATCGCAATCGAACAATCACAACGATACGATCACAATCATACAATCACAATCATACAATCACAATCATACAATCACAATCATACAATCACAATCATACAATCACAATCATACAATCACAATCATACAATCACAATCATAAAATCACAATCATACAATCACAATCATACAATCACAATCATACAATCACAATCATACAATCACAATCATACAATCACAATCATACAATCACAATCATACAATCACAATCATACAATCACAATCATACAATCACAATCATACAATAACAATACTACAGTCGCCATTATACAATCACAATCATACAATGACAATCATATAATCACAATCATACAATCGCAATCATACAGTCACAATCATACAATCACAATCATACAATCACAATCATACAATCACAGTCATACAATCACAATCATACAATCACAATCATACAATCGCAATCATACAATCACAATCATACAATCACAATCATACAATCACAATCATACACTCGCAATCTTACAATCACAATCATACAATCACAATCATACAATCATAATCATACAATCACAATCATACAATCACTATCATACAATCACAATCATACAATCACAATCATACAATCACAATCATACAATCACAATCATACAATCACAATCATACAATCACAATCATACAATCGCAATCATACAATCACAATCATACAATCACAATCATACAATCACAATCATACAATCGCAATCATACAATCACAATCATACAATCAAATCATACAATCGCAATCATACGATCACAATCATACGATCACAATCATACAATCACAATCATACTATAACAATCATACAATCAATATCATACAATCACAATCATACAATCACAATCATACTATCACAATCATTCAATCACGATAATACAATCACAATCGTACAATCGCAATCGAACAATCGCAACCATACGATCACAATCATACAATCACAATCATACAATCACAATCATGCACTCGCAATCATACAATCACAATCATACTATCACAATCACACAATCACAATCATACAATCACAATCATACTATCACAATCATACAATCACAATCATACAATCACAATCATACAATCACAATAATAGAACCATAATTATACAACCACAATCAAACGATCACAGTCGCACAATCACAATCATACAATCACAATCATACAATCACAATCATACAATCACAATCATACAATCACAATCATACAATCACAATCATACAATCACAATCATACAATCACAATCATACAATCACAATCATACAATCACAATCATACAATCACAATCATACAATCACAATCATACAATCACAATCATACAATCACAATCATACAATCACAATCATACAATCACAATCATACAATCACAATCATACAATCACAATCATACAATCAAAATCATACAATCGCAATCATACGGTCACAGTCATACGATCACAATCATACAATCACAATCATACAATCACAATCATACAATCACAATCATACAATCACAATCATACAATCACAATCATACAATCACAATCATACAATCACAATCATACAATCACAATCATACGATGACAATCATACAATTACTACTATACAATCATAATCATACAAAAACAGTCATACAATCACAATCATACAATCACAATCATACAATCACAATAATACAATCAACATCATACAATCACAATCATACAATCACAATCATACAATCACAATACTACAGTCGCCATTATCCAATCACAATCATACAATCACAATCATACAATCACAATCATACAATCACAATCATACAATCACAATCATACAATCACAATCATACAATCACAATCATACAATCACAATACTACATTTACCATTATACAATCACAATCATACAATCACAATCATATAATCACAATCATACAATCACAATGATACAATCACCATCATACAATCACAATCATACAGTAACAATCATACGATGACAATCATACAATTACTACTATACAATCACAATCATACAAAAACAATCATACTATCACAATCATACAAACACAATCATACAATCACAATCATACAATCACTACCATACAATCACTATCATACAATCACAATCATACAAATACAATCATACAATCACAATCATACAATCACAATCGTACAATCGCAGTCGAACAATGACAACCATACGATCACAATCATACAATCACAATCATATAATCACAATCATACACTCGCAATCTTACAATCACAATCATACAATCACTATCATACAATCACAATCATACAATCACAATCATACAATCACAATCAGACGATCGCAATCATACGATCACAATCATAAACTCACAATCATTCAATCACAATCATACAATCACAATCATACAATCACAATCATACAATCACAATCATACAATCACAATCATACGATCACAATCATACGATGACAATCATACGATCACAATCATACGATGACAATCATACAATTACTACTATACCATCACAATCATACAAATACAATCATACAATCACAATCATACTATAACAATCATACAATCAAAATCATACAATCACAATCATACAATCACAATCATACACTCACAATCATTCAATCACAATCATACAATCACAATACTACAGTCGCCATTATCCAATCACAATCATACAATCACAATCATACAATCACAATCATACAATCACAATCATACAATCACAATCATACAATCACAATACTACAGTCACCATTATACAATCACAATCATACAATCACAATCATATAATCACAATCATACAATCACAATGATACAATCACCATCATACAATCACAATCATACAATCACAATCATACAATCACAATCATACAATCACTACCATACAATCACAATCATACAATCACAATCATACAATCACAATCATACAATCGCAATCAAACAATCACCACCAGACGATCGCAATCATACGATCACAATCATAAACTCACAATCATTCAATCACAATCATACAATCACAATCATACAATCACAATCATACAATCACAATCATACAATCACAATCATACAATCAAAATCATACAATCGCAATCATACGATCACAATCATACAATCACAATCATACAAAAACAATCATACAATCACAATCATACAATCACAATCGTACAATCGCAGTCGAACCATGACAGCCATACGATCACAATCATACAATCACAATCATACACTCGCAATCTTACAATCACAATAATACAATCACAATCATACAATCACAATCATACAATCACTATGATACAATCACAATCATACAATCACAATCATACAATCGCAATCAAACAATCACAATCAGACGATCGCAATCATACGATCACAATAATACACTCACAATAATTCAATCTCAATCATGCGATCACAATCACACAATCACAATCATACAATCGCAATCATACAATCACAATCATACAATCAAAATCATACAATCGCAATCATACGATCACAATCATACGATCACAATCATACAATCACAATCATACAATCACAATCATACAATCACAATCATACGATCACAATCATACGATGACAATCATACAATTACTACTATACAATCATAATCATACAAAAACAATCATACAATCACAATCATACAATCACAATCATACAATCACAATAATACAATCACAATCATACAATCACAATCATACAATCACAATCATACAATCACAATCATACAATCACAATCATACTATGACAATCATACAATCAAAATCATACAATTACAATCATACAATCACAATCATACTATCGCAATCATTCAATCACGATAATACAATCACAATCGTACAATCGCAATCGAACAATCACAACGATACGATCACAATCATACAATCACAATCATACAATCACAATCATACAATCACAATCATACAATCACAATCATACAATCACAATCATACAATCACAATCATACAATCACAATCATAAAATCACAATCATACAATCACAATCATACAATCACAATCATACAATCACAATCATACAATCACAATCATACAATCACAATCATACAATCACAATCATACAATCACAATCATACAATCACAATCATACAATCACAATCATACAATCACAATCATACAATAACAATACTACAGTCGCCATTATACAATCACAATCATACAATGACAATCATATAATCACAATCATACAATCGCAATCATACAGTCACAATCATACAATCACAATCATACAATCACAATCATACAATCACAGTCATACAATCACAATCATACAATCACAATCATACAATCGCAATCATACAATCACAATCATACAATCACAATCATACAATCACAATCATACACTCGCAATCTTACAATCACAATCATACAATCACAATCATACAATCATAATCATACAATCACAATCATACAATCACTATCATACAATCACAATCATACAATCACAATCATACAATCACAATCATACAATCACAATCATACAATCACAATCATACAATCACAATCATACAATCGCAATCATACAATCACAATCATACAATCACAATCATACAATCACAATCATACAATCGCAATCATACAATCACAATCATACAATCAAAATCATACAATCGCAATCATACGATCACAATCATACGATCACAATCATACAATCACAATCATACTATAACAATCATACAATCAATATCATACAATCACAATCATACAATCACAATCATACTATCACAATCATTCAATCACGATAATACAATCACAATCGTACAATCGCAATCGAACAATCGCAACCATACGATCACAATCATACAATCACAATCATACAATCACAATCATGCACTCGCAATCATACAATCACAATCATACTATCACAATCACACAATCACAATCATACAATCACAATCATACTATCACAATCATACAATCACAATCATACAATCACAATCATACAATCACAATAATAGAACCATAATTATACAACCACAATCAAACGATCACAGTCGCACAATCACAATCATACAATCACAATCATACAATCACAATCATACAATCACAATCATACAATCACAATCATACAATCACAATCATACAATCACAATCATACAATCACAATCATACAATCACAATCATACAATCACAATCATACAATCACAATCATACAATCACAATCATACAATCACAATCATACAATCACAATCATACAATCACAATCATACAATCACAATCATACAATCACAATCATACAATCAAAATCATACAATCGCAATCATACGGTCACAGTCATACGATCACAATCATACAATCACAATCATACAATCACAATCATACAATCACAATCATACAATCACAATCATACAATCACAATCATACAATCACAATCATACAATCACAATCATACAATCACAATCATACAATCACAATCATACAATCACAATACTACAGGCGCCATTATACAATCACAATCATACAATGACAATCATATAATCACAATCATACAATCACAATGATACAATCACAATCATACAATCACAATCATACAAACACAATCATACAATCATAATCATGCAATAACAATCATACAATCAAAATCATACAAGCGCAATCATACGATCACAATCATACAATCACAATCAAAGAATCACAATCATACAATCACAATCATACAATCACAATCATACAAAAACAATCATACAATCACAATCATACAATCGCAATCATACAATTACAATCACCCAAATACAATCATACAATCACAATCATACAATCACAATAATACAATCGCAATCAAACAATCACAATCATACGATCGCAATCATACAACCACAATCATACACTCACAATCATTCAATCACAATCATACAATCACAATCATACAAAAACAATCATACAATCACAATCATGCAATCACAATCATACAATCGCAATCAAACAATCACAATCATACGATCGCAATCATACAATCACAATCATACACTCACAATCATTCAATCACAATCATACAATCACAATCATACAATCACAATCATACAATCACAATCATACAATCACAATCATACAATCACAATCATACAATCATAATCATATAATCACACTCATAAAATTGCAATCATACAATCGCAATCATACGATCACAATCATAAACTCACAATCATTCAATCACAATCATACAATCACAATCATACAATCACAATCATACAATCACAATCATACAATCACAATCATACAATCAAAATCATACAATCGCAATCATACGATCACAATCATACGATGACAATCATACAATTACTACTATACAATCACAATCATACAAATACAATCATACAATCACAATCATACTATAACAATCATACAATCAAAATCATACAATCACAATCATACAATCACAATCATACACTCACAATCATTCAATCACAATCATACAATCACAATACTACAGTCGCCATTATCCAATCACAATCATACAATCACAATCATACAATCACAATCATACAATCACAATCATACAATCACAATCATACAATCACAATCATACAATCACAATCATACAATCACAATCATACAATCACAATACTACAGTCACCATTATACAATCACAATCATACAATCACAATCATATAATCACAATCATACAATCACAATGATACAATCACCATCATACAATCACAATCATACAATCACAATCATACAATCACTATCATACAATCACTATCATACAATCACAATCATACAATCACAATCATACAATCGCAATCATACAATCGCAATCAAACAATCACCATCAGACGATCGCAATCATACGATCACAATCATAAACTCACAATCATTCAATCACAATCATACAATCACAATCATACAATCACAATCATACAATCACAATCATACAATCACAATCATACAATCACAATCATACAATCACAATCATAAATTCAAAATCATACAATCGCAATCATACGATCACAATCACACAATCACAATCATACAAAAACAATCATACAATCACAATCATACAATCACAATCGTACAATCGCAGTCGAACCATGACAGCCATACGATCACAATCATACAATCACAATCATACAATCACAATCATACACTCGCAATCTTACAATCACAATAATACAATCACAATCATACAATCACAATCATACAATCACAATGATACAATCACTATGATACAACCACAATCATACAATCACAATCATACAATCGCAATCAAACAATCACAATCAGACGATCGCAATCATACGATCACAATAATACACTCACAATAATTCAATCTCAATCATGCGATCACAATCACACAATCACAATCATACAATCGCAATCATACAATCACAATCATACAATCAAAATCATACAATCGCAATCATACGATCACAATCATACGATCACAATCATACAATCACAATCATACAATCACAATCATACAATCACAATCATACGATCACAATCATACGATGACAATCATACAATTACTACTATACAATCATAATCATACAAAAACAATCATACAATCACAATCATACAATCACAATCATACAATCACAATAATACAATCACAATCATACAATCACAATCATACAATCACAATCATACAATCACAATCATACAATCACAATCATACTATGACAATCATACAATCAAAATCATACAATTACAATCATACAATCACAATCATACTATCGCAATCATTCAATCACAATCATACAATCACAATACTACAGTCGCTATTATCCAATCACAATCATACAATCACAATCATACAATCACAATCATACAATCACAATCATACAATCACAATCATACAATCACAATACTACAGTCACCATTATACAATCACAATCATACAATCACAATCATATAATCACAATCATACAATCACAATGATACAATCACAATCATACAATCACAATCATACAATCACAATCATACAATCACAATCATACAATCACAATCATACAGGCACAATCAAACAATCACTATCATACAATCACAATCATACAAAAACAATCATACAATCACAATCATACAATCACAATCGTACAATCGCAGTCGAACAATGACAACCATACGATCACAATCATACAATCACAATCATATAATCACAATCATACACTCGCAATCTTACAATCACAATCATACAATCAATATCATACAATCACAATCATACAATCACAATCATACAATCACAATCATACAATCGCAATCAAACAATCACAATCAGACGATCGCAATCATACCATCACAATCATAAAGTCACAATCATTCAATCACAATCATACAATCACAATCATACAATCACAATCATACAATCACAATCATACAATCACAATCATACAATCACAATCATACAATCACAATCATACAATCAAAATCATACAATCGCAATCATACGATCACAATCATACGATGACAATCATACAATTACTACTATACAATCACAATCATACAAATACAATCATACAATCACAATCATACTATAACAATCATACAATCAAAATCATACAATCACAATCATACAATCACAATCATACACTCACAATCATTCAATCACAATCATACAATCACAATACTACAGTCGCCATTATCCAATCACAATCATACAATCACAATCATACAATCACAATCATACAATCACAATCATACAATCACAATCATACAATCACAATCATACGATGACAATCATACAATTACTACTATACAATCATAATCATACAAAAACAGTCATACAATCACAATCATACAATCACAATCATACAATCACAATAATACAATCAACATCATACAATCACAATCATACAATCACAATCATACAATCACAATACTAAAGTCGCCATTATCCAATCACAATCATACAATCACAATCATACAATCACAATCATACAATCACAATCATACAATCACAATCATACAATCACAATACTACAGTCACCATTATACAATCACAATCATACAATCACAATCATATAATCACAATCATACAATCACAATGATACAATCACCATCATACAATCACAATCATACAGTAACAATCATACGATGACAATCATACAATTACTACTACACAATCACAATCATACAAAAACAATCATACTATCACAATCATACAAACACAATCATACAATCACAATCATACAATCACTACCATACAATCACAATCATACAATCACAATCATACAATCACAATCATACAATCACAATCATGCACTCGCAATCATACAATCACAATCATACTATCACAATCACACAATCACAATCATATAATCACAATCATACAATCACAATCATAGAACCATAATTATAAAATCACAATCAAACGATCACAATCATACAATCACAATCATACAATCACAATCATACAATCACAATCATACAATCACAATCATACAATCACAATCATACAATCACAATCATACAATCACAATACTACAGTCGCCATTATACAATCACAATCATACAATGACAATCATATAGTCACAATCATACAATCACAATGATACAATCACAATCATACAATCACAATCATACAAACACAATCATACAATCATAATCATACAATCACAATCATAAAAAAACAATCATACAATCACAATCATGCAATCACAATCATACAATCACAATCATACAATCACAATCATACAATCACAATGATACAATCACCATCATACAATCACAATCATACAGTAACAATCACACGATGACAATCATACAATGACTACTATACAATCACAATCATACAAAAACAACCATACTATCACAATCATACAAACACAATCATACAATCACAATCATACAATCACTACCATACCATCACAATCATACTATCACAATCATACAATCACAATCATACAATCGCAATCAAACAATCACAATCATACGATCGCAATCATACAATCACAATCATACACTCACAATCATTCAATCACAATCATACAAGCACAATCATACAATCACAATCATACAATCACAATCATACAATCACAATCATACAATCACAATCATACAATCACAATCATACAATCACAATCATACAATCACAATCATACAATCACAATCATACAATCACAATCATACAATCACAATCATACAATCACAATCATACAATCACAATCATACAATCATAATCATATAATCACACTTATAAAATTGCAATCATACAATCGCAATCATACAATCATAATCATACCATCACAATCATACAGGCACAATCATACAATCACCATCATACAATCACAATCATACAATCACAATCATACAATCACAATCATACAATCACAATCATACAATCACAATCATACTATGACAATCATACAATCAAAATCATACAATCACAATCATACAATCACAATCATACTATCACAATCATTCAATCACGATAATACAATCACAATCGTACAATCGCTATCGAACAATCACAACCATACGATCACAATCATACAATCACAACCGTACAATCACAATCATGCACTCGCAATCATACAATCACAATCATACTATCACAATCACACAATCACAATCATACAATCACAATCATACAATCACAATCATACAATCACAATCATACAATCACAATCATACAATCACAATCATACAATCACAATCATACAATCACAATCATACAATCACAATCATACAATCACAATCATACAATCACAATCATACGATGACAATCATACAATTACTACTATACAATCATAATCATACAAAAACAGTCATACAATCACAATCATACAATCACAATCATACAATCACAATAATACAATCAACATCATACAATCACAATCATACAATCACAATCATACAATCACAATACTACAGTCGCCATTATCCAATCACAATCATACAATCACAATCATACAATCACAATCATACAATCACAATCATACAATCACAATCATACAATCACAATACTACAGTCACCATTATACAATCACAATCATACAATCACAATCATATAATCACAATCATACAATCACAATGATACAATCACCATCATACAATCACAATCATACAGTAACAATCATACGATGACTATCATACAATTACTACTACACAATCACAATCATACAAAAACAATCATACTATCACAATCATACAAACACAATCATACAATCACAATCATACAATCACTACCATACAATCACAATCATACAATCACAATCATACAATCACAATCATACAATCACAATCATGCACTCGCAATCATACAATCACAATCATACTATCACAATCACACAATCACAATCATATAATCACAATCATACAATCACAATCATAGAACCATAATTATAAAATCACAATCAAACGATCACAATCATACAATCACAATCATACAATCACAATCATACAATCACAATCATACAATCACAATCATACAATCACAATCATACAATCACAATCATACAATCACAATACTACAGGCGCCATTATACAATCACAATCATACAATGACAATCATATAATCACAATCATACAATCACAATGATACAATCACAATCATACAATCACAATCATACAAACACAATCATACAATCATAATCATGCAATAACAATCATACAATCAAAATCATACAAGCGCAATCATACGATCACAATCATACAATCACAATCAAAGAATCACAATCATACAATCACAATCATACAATCACAATCATACAAAAACAATCATACAATCACAATCATACAATCGCAATCATACAATTACAATCACCCAAATACAATCATACAATCACAATAATACAATCGCAATCAAACAATCACAATCATACGATCGCAATCATACAACCACAATCATACACTCACAATCATTCAATCACAATCATACAATCACAATCATACAAAAACAATCATACAATCACAATCATGCAATCACAATCATACAATCGCAATCAAACAATCACAATCATACGATCGCAATCATACAATCACAATCATACACTCACAATCATTCAATCACAATCATACAATCACAATCATACAATCACAATCATACAATCACAATCATACAATCACAATCATACAATCACAATCATACAATCATAATCATATAATCACACTCATAAAATTGCAATCATACAATCGCAATCATACGATCACAATCATACGATGACAATCATACAATTACTACTATACAATCACAATCATACAAATACAATCATACAATCACAATCATACTATAACAATCATACAATCAAAATCATACAATCACAATCATACAATCACAATCATACACTCACAATCATTCAATCACAATCATACAATCACAATACTACAGTCGCCATTATCCAATCACAATCATACAATCACAATCATACAATCACAATCATACAATCACAATCATACAATCACAATCATACAATCACAATCATACAATCACAATCATACAATCACAATCATACAATCACAATCATACGATGACAATCATACAATTACTACTATACAATCATAATCATACAAAAACAGTCATACAATCACAATCATACAATCACAATCATACAATCACAATAATACAATCAACATCATACAATCACAATCATACAATCACAATCATACAATCACAATACTACAGTCGCCATTATCCAATCACAATCATACAATCACAATCATACAATCACAATCATACAATCACAATCATACAATCACAATCATACAATCACAATACTACAGTCACCATTATACAATCACAATCATACAATCACAATCATATAATCACAATCATACAATCACAATGATACAATCACCATCATACAATCACAATCATACAGTAACAATCATACGATGACAATCATACAATTACTACTACACAATCACAATCATACAAAAACAATCATACTATCACAATCATACAAACACAATCATACAATCACAATCATACAATCACTACCATACAATCACAATCATACAATCACAATCATACAATCACAATCATACAATCACAATCATGCACTCGCAATCATACAATCACAATCATACTATCACAGTCACACAATCACAATCATATAATCACAATCATACAATCACAATCATAGAACCATAATTATAAAACCACAATCAAACGATCACAATCATACAATCACAATCATACAATCACAATCATACAATCACAATCATACAATCACAATCATACAATCACAATCATACAATCACAATCATACAATCACAATCATACAATCACAATACTACAGTCGCCATTATACAATCACAATCATACAATGACAATCATATAGTCACAATCATACAATCACAATGATACAATCACAATCATACAATCACAATCATACAAACACAATCATACAATCATAATCATACAATCACAATCATAAAAAAACAATCATACAATCACAATCATGCAATCACAATCATACAATCACAATCATACAATCACAATCATACAATCACAATGATACAATCACCATCATACAATCACAATCATACAGTAACAATCACACGATGACAATCATACAATGACTACTATACAATCACAATCATACAAAAACAACCATACTATCACAATCATACAAACACAATCATACAATCACAATCATACAATCACTACCATACCATCACAATCATACTATCACAATCATACAATCACAATCATACAATCGCAATCAAACAATCACAATCATACGATCGCAATCATACAATCACAATCATACACTCACAATCATTCAATCACAATCATACAAGCACAATCATACAATCACAATCATACAATCACAATCATACAATCACAATCATACAATCACAATCATACAATCACAATCATACAATCACAATCATACAATCACAATCATACAATCACAATCATACAATCACAATCATACAATCACAATCATACAATCACAATCATACAATCACAATCATACAATCACAATCATACAATCATAATCATATAATCACACTTATAAAATTGCAATCATACAATCGCAATCATACAATCATAATCATACCATCACAATCATACAGGCACAATCATACAATCACCATCATACAATCACAATCATACAATCACAATCATACAATCACAATCATACAATCACAATCATACAATCACAATCATACTATGACAATCATACAATCAAAATCATACAATCACAATCATACAATCACAATCATACTATCACAATCATTCAATCACAATCATACAATCACAATAATAGAACCATAATTATACAACCACAATCAAACGATCACAATCGTACAATCACAATCATACAATCACAATCATACAATCACAATCATACAATCACAATCATACAATCACAATCATACAATCACAATCATACAATCACAATAATAGAACCATAATTATACAACCACAATCAAACGATCACAATCGTACAATCACAATCATACAATCACAATCATACAATCACAATCATACAATCACAATCATACAATCACAATCATACAATCACAATCATACAATCACAATCATACAATCACAATACTACAGGCGCCATTATACAATCACAATCATACAATGACAATCATATAATCACAATCATACAATCACAATGATACAATCACAATCATACAATCACAATCATACAAACACAATCATACAATCATAATCATGCAATAACAATCATACAATCACAATCATACAATCACAATCATACAATCACAATCATACAATCACAATCATACAATCACAATCATACACTCACAATCATTCAATCACAATCATACAAGCACAATCATACAATCACAATCATACAATCACTACCATACCATCACAATCATACTATCACAATCATACAATCACAATCATACAATCGCAATCAAACAATCACAATCATACGATCGCAATCATACAATCACAATCATACACTCACAATCATTCAATCACAATCATACAAGCACAATCATACAATCACAATCATACAATCACAATCATACAATCACAATCATACAATCACAATCATACAATCACAATCATACAATCACAATCATACAATCACAATCATACAATCACAATCATACAAGCACAATCATACAATCACAATCATACAATCACAATCATACAATCACAATCATACAAGCGCAATCATACGATCACAATCATACAATCACAATCAAAGAATCACAATCATACAATCACAATCATACAATCACAATCATACAAAGACAATCATACAATCACAATCATACAATCGCAATCATACAATTACAATCACCCAAATACAATCATACAATCACAATCATACAATCACAATAATACAATCGCAATCAAACAATCACAATCATACGATCGCAATCATACAACCACAATCATACACTCACAATCATTCAATCACAATCATACAATCACAATCATACAATCACAATCGTACAATCGCAGTCGAACCATGACAGCCATACGATCACAATCATACAATCACAATCATACAATCACAATCATACACTCGCAATCTTACAATCACAATAATACAATCACAATCATACAATCACAATCATACAATCACAATCATACAATCACTATGATACAATCACAATCATACAATCACAATCATACAATCGCAATCAAACAATCACAATCAGACGATCGCAATCATACGATCACAATAATACACTCACAATAATTCAATCTCAATCATGCGATCACAATCACACAATCACAATCATACAATCGCAATCATACAATCACAATCATACAATCAAAATCATACAATCGCAATCATACGATCACAATCATACGATCACAATCATACAATCACAATCATACAATCACAATCATACAATCACAATCATACGATCACAATCATACGATGACAATCATACAATTACTACTATACAATCATAATCATACAAAAACAATCATACAATCACAATCATACAATCACAATCATACAATCACAATAATACAATCACAATCATACAATCACAATCATACAATCACAATCATACAATCACAATCATACAATCACAATCATACTATGACAATCATACAATCAAAATCATACAATTACAATCATACAATCACAATCATACTATCGCAATCATTCAATCACAATCATACAATCACAATACTACAGTCGCTATTATCCAATCACAATCATACAATCACAATCATACAATCACAATCATACAATCACAATCATACAATCACAATCATACAATCACAATCATACAATCACAATCATACAATCACAATACTACAGTCACCATTATACAATCAAAATCATACAATCACAATCATATAATCACAATCATACAATCACAATGATACAATCACCATCATACAATCACAATCATACAATCACAATCATACAATCACAATCATACAATCACAATCATACAGGCACAATCAAACAATCACTATCATACAATCACAATCATACAAAAACAATCATACAATCACAATCATACAATCACAATCGTACAATCGCAGTCGAACAATGACAACCATACGATCACAATCATACAATCACAATCATATAATCACAATCATACACTCGCAATCTTACAATCACAATCATACAATCAATATCATACAATCACAATCATACAATCACAATCATACAATCACAATCATACAATCGCAATCAAACAATCACAATCAGACGATCGCAATCATACGATCACAATCATAAACTCACAATCATTCAATCACAATCATACAATCACAATCATACAATCACAATCATACAATCACAATCATACAATCACAATCATACAATCACAATCATACAATCACAATCATACAATCACAATCATACAATCACAATCATACAATCACAATCATACAATCACAATCATACAATCAAAATCATACAATCGCAATCATACGATCACAATCATACGATGACAATCATACAATTACTACTATACAATCACAATCATACAAATACAATCATACAATCACAATCATACTATAACAATCATACAATCAAAATCATACAATCACAATCATACAATCACAATCATACACTCACAATCATTCAATCACAATCATACAATCACAATACTACAGTCGCCATTATCCAATCACAATCATACAATCACAATCATACAATCACAATCATACAATCACAATCATACAATCACAATCATACAATCACAATCATACAATCACAATACTACAGTCACCATTATACAATCACAATCATACAATCACAATCATATAATCACAATCATACAATCACAATGATACAATCACCATCATACAATCACAATCATACAATCACAATCATACAATCACAATCATACAATCACTATCATACAATCACAATCATACAATCACAATCATACAATCACAATCATACAATCACTATGATACAATCACAATCATACAATCACAATCATACAATCACAATAATACAATCACAATCATACAATCACAATCATACAATCACAATCATACAATCACAATCATACAATCACAATCATACTATGACAATCATACAATCA